>NW_027616909.1:132500-170726 GCF_964187855.1 Myxine glutinosa | reverse complement strand
CCTCTGGTTATAGTCCTTCTAATGCCCTCTGGCTATAGCCCTTCTAATGCCCTCTGGCTATAGCCCTTCTAATGCCCTCTGGCTATAGCCCTTCTAATGCCCTCTGGCTATAGCCCTTCTAATGCCCTCTGGCTATAGCCCTTCTAATGCCCTCTGGCTATAGCCCTTCTAATGCTCTCTGGCGATAGTCCTTCTAATGCCCTCTGGCGATAGCCCTTCTAATGCCCTCTGGCGATAGCCCTTCTAATGCCCTCTGGCGATAGCCCTTCTAATGCCCTCTGGTGATGGCCCTTCTAATGCCCTCTGGCAATGGCCCTTCTAATGCCCTCTGGCGATAGCCCTTCTAATGCCCTCTGGCTATGGCCCTTCTAATGCCCTCTGGCTATGGCCCTTCTAATGCCCTCTGGCTATGGCCCTTCTAATGCCCTCTGGCTATGGCCCTTCTAATGCCCTCTGGCTATGGCCCTTCTAATGCCCTCTGGCTATGGCCCTTCTAATGCCCTCTGGCCATGGCCATTCTGGCTCTCGCCCTTCTAATGCCATCAGCATTCGATGTCCTCTGGCATTATAAGTTAGTATAGCCCTTCTAACGCCCTCTGGCTATAGCCCTTCTAATGCCCTCTGGCTATAGCCCTTATAATGCCCTCTGGCTATTGCCCTTCTAATGCCCTCTGGCTATCACCCTTCTAATGCCCTCTGGCTAGCACCTTGCTAATGCCCTCTGGCTATAGCCCTTCTAATGCCCTCTGGCTATAGCCCTTCTAATGCCCTCTGGCTATTGCCTTGCTTATGCCTTCTGGCTATAGCCCTTCTAATGCCCTCTGGCGAAAGCGCTTCTAATGCCCTCTGGCTATCGCCCTTCTAATGCCCTCTGGCTATCGCCCTTCTAATGCCCTCTGGCTATCGCCCTTCTAATGCCCTCTGGCTATCGCCCTTCT
The DNA here is from genome assembly GCF_964187855.1 of Myxine glutinosa. NCBI lineage: Eukaryota > Metazoa > Chordata > Myxini > Myxiniformes > Myxinidae > Myxine > Myxine glutinosa. The sequence continues at coordinate 169,788 of NW_027616909.1, read as the reverse complement.
AATGCCCTCTGGCTATAGCCTTTCTCATGCCCTCTGGCTATCGCCCTTCTAATGCCCTCTGGCTATCGCCCTTCTAATGCCCTCTGGCTATCACCCTTCTAATGCCCTCTGGCTAGTGCCTTGCTAATGCCCCCTGGCTATAGCCCTTCTCGTTCCGATTCCCTCCGGCTACAGCCCTTCTAATGCCCTCTGGCTATAGTCCTTCCGAAGCCCTCTGGCTATAGCTCTTCCATGCCCTCTGGCTATAGCCCTTCCGATGCCCTCTGGCTACGGCCCTTTTGATGCCCTCTGGCCCTTCTAATGCCCTCTGGCTATGGCCCTTCTAATGCCCTCTGGCTGTGGCCCTTCTAATGCCCTCTGGCTATGGCCCTTCTAAAGCCCTCTGGCTATGGCCCTTCTAATGCCCTCTGGCTATGGCCCTTCCAATGCCCTCTGGCTATGGCCCTTTTAATGCCCTCTGGCTATGGCCCTTCTAATGCCCTCTGGCTACCGCTCTTCTAATGCCCTCTGGCTGTAGCCTTTCTAATGCCCTCTGGCTATAGCCCTTCTAATGCCCTCTCGCTCTTGCCCTTCTAATGCCCTCTGGCTATAGCCCTTCTCATGCCCTCTTGCTACAGCCCTTCTGATGCCCTCTGGCTACAGCCCTTCTAATGCCCTCTGGCTGCAGCCCTTCTAATGCCCTCTGGCTACGGCCCTTCTCATGCCCTCTGGCTACGGCCCTTCTGATGCCCTCTGGCTATGGCCCTTCTAATGCCCTCTGGCTATGGCCCTTCTGATGCCCTCTGGCTATAGCCCTTCTGATGCCCCCTGGCTACGGCCCTTCTAATGCCCTCTGGCTATGGCCCTTCTAATGCCCTCTGGCTATGGCCCTTCTAATGCCCTCTGGCTATGGCCCTTCTAATGTGCTCTGGCAATGGCCCTTCTAATGCCATCTGGCTATGGCCCTTCTAATGCCCTCTGCCTGTGGCCCTTCTCAGGCCATCTGGCTTTTTTTTTCTTTTTTTTTCTTTTTTTGTATACTGAATCGAGGCTCGTGAAAGAGCTAACATTTATTTCACAAACAAATCAACCAGACAAACAAAATATATTAAAAGAGGGAGCGGAAGACAAGATGGGAAGAGAAGGGGAAGCACACAAACACAACATTTGAGAGCAGTGAGAAGTGTGGGAGGGAGAGTGCTTGGGGGGAGGAGGCGTGGGAAGGGGGGGGGGGGGGGAGAGGTATAAAACACAAGGGGACCAAGGACTTCCAGGACAGAAGTTGGTATTTCAAAAAAGTGTAGGATTTTGGGTGAAATTAGCGGGGGTAGAAAAGATCAAGGTTTTGGATGGGGGAAGATAAGAGATGGTGGTGAACAGCTGCTTTAAAGACCTGGAGGGTGGAGTGGGATTGAAGAGAGTGAGGGAGTTTGTTCCAGAGGCAGGAGAAAAGAGGATTGAAGCAGTGAAGGTGAGCAGAAAGTCTTGATTTTGGCAGGTTAACCATAAGAGGGTTGCAGGCAGATCTTGTGCGACATGTAGGAATATTTGGGGGACAGAGTCCAGAGAGAGCTGGGGGGCCAAGGCCAGAGAGGAGTCGGTAGAAGACGGAAAGACCACCAACCTGCCTGCGGTGAGTGAGTGAAAGGCCCTTGGAGTTAGCTTCATCGCGGGAGATTCCAATGATTCTGAACGCTTTGGTTTCAACAGCGTGAAGACGAGCTACGTGTGAGGCAGGAGCCCAAGACCAGAGGGGAGAGCAGTATTCCATAGAGCTGCGGATGAAAGCCTTGTCAGTGGTGAGGAGCTCAGGTGTACCAAGGAAGGACTTCGCATGACGGAGGATGCCCAGTCGGCGACTGGCTTTGGAGGCCAGATTTGAAATGTGGTTTTCCCAGGAAAGATCATGGCAGATAGTGAGAGCCAAAAGCTTGAGTGACAGAATTATTGGAGAGGATTATTCAGAAAGTGGATGGGAGGGTTGTCCAGTCGGTCTTTTCGGAGACACATGGTAAGAGTGTGAGATTTGTCAGGATTGAAAGACATGTTCCAGTTGTTTGCCCAGTCTGTGATTTTGTCCAGGTCTACAGAGAGTGAGGAGACTGCAGACTGTCGATCTGAGGGATGAGGAATGGAGCGACAGAGAGTAGAGTCGTCAGCAAAGAGATAGAGAGGATTTTCAAGAGAGTTGGAGAGATCATTGATGAAGACCAGAAAAAGCACCAGGCCCAGAACACTGCCTTGGGGAACTCCAGCCTGAACAGGAAGAGGAGATGAGAGAAACCCATTCAGGGCCACACGTTGACTACGACTAGAGAGGATGTCCGCCAGCCATGCGTGGAGATTTCCATGGATACCAAAGGAGGAGAGTTTGGTGAGCAGAGCGGGCTGCCAGACCGTATCGAAGGCACGTGAAATGTCAAGGGAGACAGCTATAATTTCCTGTTTGACGCTGAAGACCTCCATCCATTGTTGAGAAAGCAGAAGCAGCATGTCCAGAGTAGAGTGACCAGGTCTGAAACCAAAATGATTGTCAGAGATCAAGCCATTGGAGAAGAGGAAAGATTTCATATCTGAAGCAATGATAGATTCCATGACTTTGCTGATAATTGGAAGAAGGCTGATTGGTCTGTCGTTGCTAGGATCTGTTTTTGTACCTTTTTTGTGCAAAGCGGTGATGTTGGCTGATTTCCAAGCAGACGGCAGATGACCTTGAGCAAAAGAGAGCGTGAAGAGAACAGAGAGAGGGAGTGAAAGAGCGGAAGAACATGATTTTACGACCCATGGGCTGATGCCGTCAGGACCAGTTGCAGAATCAGAGTCGAGGGTTGACAGAAACTTTTCCACCTTGTCAGGAGGAAAGGACACAGAGTCCGGGAGCAGCTGGGAACGACTGGGTACGGTGGGTACAGAGAGGGATGGGTTTGGGACACAAGATTTAGAGGCAGACACAGAGTTGAGGAATGCAGCTTTTTCATGTGTGGAGTCAGCCGTGGAACCGTTTGACGTGAGGGAGGGGATGGAGGGTGAACAAACACCAGAAACAGATTTGACCAGATGCCACCAGGATTTGGAAGAGGGAGACAGATAGGAGAGTTCGGTCTTGAGAATGGAGAGATATTCTTTCCTGGCTCTCTTGAGGATGGACACACACTTGTTTCGGGCTTTGTGAAAGCAAATGAGATTTCCTTCCATTGGATTTGCTTTCCAGGAGACGAAAGCAAGTTGTTTCTGGGCAACAGCCTCACCACAGGATTCCGTGTACCATGGACGGGAGGAATGGTATGACAACTGAAGACGAGATGGGATAAATCTGCGCATGAGAGAGAGCAATTTTCTTTGGAAGAATTCCCAGGATGAGTTGATGTCAGAGGCGGTAGAGATGGGAGACCAGTCCAGATGATTGATGGCTGCTTGAAGGCCATGCCAGTTGGCCTGAGTGAAATGCCAGACTCGTCGACGCTAAGGAGGCTCTCTGAGAATGGTCAGAGAGATGTCCACTTTAACAAACACCTGATCAGATGAGCCGATTGGAGCAGAAGAAGAGCAGCAGACATTTTCAGGGAAGTTAGTCATAAACAAGTCCAAAAGAGAAGATGCTCGGTTGACTGAGATCCGGGTCGGGAAATTGACAGATTGTGTCAGTCCCAGTGAGTCGCAGAAGTCCTTTGCTGAAGAGCCATGGCTGGTGAGAGAGGTACCCACACCCAGCCAACTGGCATGGTGACAATTGAAATCACCACATATGAGGAAGAGAGAGTTGGGATGGGTCGTTAGAAGTTGGTCCATATTATCAGACAGCGAGATGTAGATGGAGTCATCACTGTTTGGTGGACGGTACAACACACATATGAACAAGAGGTGGGAGCGAAGGGGAAGCCGTAGCCAAAGGTATTCCTGGGGGTGAGGTGGAGAGAGGGCAGTGGAGGGCGAGTGAGGAAGAGAGTTTTTTTTATAAAGATAGCAACCCCACCTCCAGGACGAGGCTCAGGTCTATCATACCGGAGGAGGGAGTAACCTGGGAGAGATACCAAGGAATCAGAGACATCATGAAGGAGGAAAGTTTCTGTTAAGCAGATCACATCTGGTTTGTCAGAAGCAACCTGTATGGAGAGATCAGTCAAGTTTGAGCGAAGGCCCCGGATGTTTGAGGTCCATACCGTTAATGAAGAGGAAGGGGGAGCATCGGATACAGAACAGGGGGGGGGGGTAGGGTAAGATGTGGAAGAGGAGGAAGAGGTAGGGAGAGCTGTTGAAGGTGTGTCAGAGATTTCAGAGATTTCAGAGATTTCAGAATAGCTTGGAGAAAGGGAAGAATGGGGTGGACAAAAGGTTTTATGGAGATTGGGTGAGGCACAGTGAGGTATTATTTGAGGAGGGGGAAGAGCGAGGCAGAAGGTTGGGGGAGATGAAGGTGAAAGTTGGAAGCTGGCTATAGCCCTTCTAATGCCCTCTGGCTATAGCCCTTCTAATGCCCTCTGGCTATAGCCCTTCTAATGCCCTCTGGCGATAGCCCTTCTAATGCCCTCTGGCGATAGCCCTTCTAATGCACTCTGGCGATGGCCCTTCAAATGCCCTCTGGCTATCGCCCTTCTCATGCCCTCTGGCTGCAGCCTTTCTAATGGCCTCTGGCTATAGCCCTTCTAATGCCCTCTGGCTGCAGCCTTTCTAATGGCCTCTGGCTATAGCCCTTCTAATGCCCTCTGGCTATAGCCCTTCCAATGCCCTCTGGCTATAGCCCTTCCAATGCCATCTGGCTATAGCCCTTCTAATGCCCTCTGGCTATAGCCCTTCTAATGACCTCTGGCTATAGCCCTTCTAATGCCCTCTGGCTATAGCTCTTCTAATGCCCTCTGGCTATCGCCCTTCTAATGCCCTCTGGCTATCACCCTTCTAATGCCCTCTGGCTATAGCCCTTCTAATGCCTTCTGGCTATCGCCCTTCTAATGCCCTCTGGCTATAGCCCATCTAATGCCCTCTGGCTATAGCCCTTCTAACGCCCTCTGGCTATCGCCCTTCTAATGCCCTCTGGCTATAGCCCTTCTAATGCCCTCTGGATATCACCCTTCTAATGCCCTCTGGCTATCGCCCTTCTAATGCCCTCTGGCTATCACCCTTCTAATGCCCTCTGGCTATAGCCCTTCTAATGCCCTCTGGCTATAGCCCTTCTTATGCCCTCTGGCTGTGGCCCTTCTTATGCCCTCTGATATATAATATAAAGGTGATATAATAAAACAAATATCATTGAACATTTACATTTTGTCATGCATTGTATTATTTAAATAAACATAAATGCAAATTTCGCATGTGGAAAAAGTAAGTACACCCTTGGCTTTAATAGGTGGTATTGCCCCCTTTTGCAGAAACAACCTCAAGTAGGCGTTTCTTTTTACTGTCTACCAGTCTCTGACATCGACTGGGAGAAATTTTTGCCCACTCCTCCATGCAGAATTCATTCAGCTGTGCGATGTTTGAGGGGTTTCTTGCATGCACAGCTCGTTTCAAATCCCCCACAACATCTCGATGGGAATTAGATCCGGGCTCTGACTTGGCCATTCCAGAACCCTCCATTTCTTTCTTTTCAGCCGTTCCTTGGTGGATTTATTGGTATGTTTAGGGTCATTGTCATGTTGCAAGGTCCACCTTCGTTTGAGCTTCAGCTCTCCGACAAATGGCCTCACATTATCCTCAAGCACCCTCTGGTGCAATGAAGAATTCAAAATGGATTCTATGATGGTGAGCTGCCCAGGCCCTGATGCAGCAAAGCTGCCCCAAACCATAATATTTCCACCACCATGCTTTAGAGTTGGTATCAGGTTCTTGTGGTAAAATGCTGTCTTTGGTTTTCGCCAAACATGTCTTCTGGTACTGTGGCCAAATAGCTCTGACATTCTGGGGGTTCTTAGAGACTTCTTTCAGCATCTTGCGGTCTGCTCTCAGGCTGAACTTGCTGGGGCGGCCTGGCCTGAACAAGTTGGCAGTTGTTTGGAATCTTCTCCACTTGTAGATGATCTTCTGGACAGTCGAATGATTGATTCCAAATTGTTTGGAGATCTTTTTAACTCCCTTCCCAGACTCGTAGGCATCTATAACCTTCTCTCTGAAGGCCCCGGAGAGCTCTTTTGATCTAGGCATGGTGACGCCGCACAGTTCAACAACAAAGAGCAAACCAAACTAAATGTCTGAGGTTTAAATTAGACAGGTTCCTCCAAGATCCTCTCCAACAATGTTCTAATAATTTGCACCTGAGCTGGTGCACCTGATTCTAATTTTAGGTATTTGAAGTAGTGATAAATGTCGGGGTGTACTTACTTTTTCCACATGCGAAATTTGCATTTATGTTTTTTTAAGTTATACAATGGACTACAAAATGTAAATGTTTCATGATATTTGTTATATTATATCACCTTTGTCTATCAATATTGTTGAAATGAAGATCAAATAGCTGTATGTTGAAATATGTTGAAAAAGTCAAGACTTTACATGGGGTGTACTTACTTTTTCATGTGACTGTATATATATATATATATATATATATATATATATATATATATATATATATATATATATATATATATATATATATATATATATATATATATATATATATATATATATATATATATATATAAAAATATATGTATATGTATATATATATATATATAAATATATGTATATGTATATATATATATATATATATATATATATATATATATATATATATAATATATATATATATATATATATATATATGTACATATATATATTGTTACTGATCGCGGTTTAGGATGTTGTTTGCCGAGCGAAGGCTCCGCGACCGGAACAGTTGTTCCCCGACTCACCCGATTCACCCAGAACTTTGGCCGTATCGCACCGCAGCTGCCCAATCTGGAAAAGACTAAAACGACGAATGCAAAGAGGAAGACGAATAAGACGAGAAGACGTACAGAAGAGTAATGGGATTTATTATTTACACAAGCAAAAAGTAAGCAGTCACGTATATTTACAACACATAAGACGCAGGTGACACAGTGCAAATACTAGCTTATACAGACTTAATTAAATACCCAGGGACAAGACACACAGAACAAACTCACGTACACAAGACGGGTGGAGGAAAGGCAGGAGGTGGATGGCTGGAGGGAGAGGAAGGTCCAAGGGGGCCCTGCAGCACGATCGGCGCGTTTAGCAGCCGCCGTTCCTTCGCGGCCCTGCTCAAAACCGCCGTCCAGGCCCCAAGCGGCTGTTGGGTGTTGTTGCTGCTGTGGCCGCCGCTTGCTTTGCCAGGACTCGTCTGATTCGTCTGGTCCAAACCCTCAACTCAACAACACTCTTGCACGTCTCCCTGTCCAACCACTCTTTCTCTCTTGGTCCAACCACTCTTTCTCTTTCTTGGTCCAACCACTCTTTCTCTCTCTTGGTCCACTCACTCCTCACCACCGACTACTCACGCTTCTTGCGCGCGCGCCTTTATAGCGCCTCCAGCGATCAAGCCGCCGGCCTTCAGGACACGCCCATCGGTGTGCTCACCTCGGCCCTGGTTGGTCACGCGACCCTCTGGCTCCGCCCTTGATGACGACGGGCGGGCACGCCCCTCTTCCCCGACCCGAGCACATGTTCAATGGTGGTTTTGGAGGGGATGTAATTGGCAATCGGGGCTTGGCAATGACGAAAGGGGATGTGAAAGGAAATGGAGATTTTGGGGATGGGAATGAAAGGGGATCTATTCTCTTTCACTGGTGCAATGGAGTACTTCAATTAATGGGAGACACAGCCTTACCCTAAAACACAGAATAAGAGATAACTATCGAACAGGGGTATTCTATTATTGGCTGACGTGTATGCTTGTGGACTAATTATGGGATGCCCTTTCACCTTTACACAGCTCCGGAGGCAGGGGGGCGCAGAATAAACAATAATAATAATTCACACAATCAAAAAAATATATACAGTCCTCATATCCGCAACACTGCACCCTCCTCCTCTTAGGCACGTCCCGGGCCTACAACTTTTATTTAGTGTGACACGTAGGTGTAGTTCCCTCTACTTTTAACCTGACCCTGAGTGCGACAGTTTTAAAACAAAAATAAATGTGTCCCGCTGCTCCATTGCACCCTGCCTAACAGACTTACGCCCACAGTTAACCGAATTGCGGAATGGTCTTCAAACTACACACTGACGGTGGGAAGCATTATTTACAATGACGCTATTTTTATTTACAAAACTAACCCAGGACCTGTGATTGTTCTTTCTGGGGGGGAGACAGTCTGCTCTGCATCAATGCACCATTAAAACACCTAAAAACGCACCAATACACACCCAAGCACCAATCGGTGCAGTCACCATTGTTCAACAATGTTCAACAATAAAAAACAAGTCAAGTGAATCCACTTGGATTCCGCCCAGGTTGGCACATGGAAATTATGATGTCGCATAATTATCATCTCGGGTCAAGATTTGAAATTATGCCATGGTTTTTGTAAAATTGCTACTAGTATTCACATTATGTTCACATTCATTCACATTCACAGGGTCCTCTGGGTCCTCTGGGCATTTGGGTCCTCTGGGTCATTTGGGTCCTCTGGGTCATTTGGGTCCTCTGGGTCATTTGGGTCATTTGGGTCCTCTGGGTCATTTGGGTCCTCTAGGTCATTTGGGTCCTCTGGGTCATTTGGGTCCTCTGGGTCATTTGGGTCCTCTGGGTCCTCTGGGTCATTTGGGTCCTCTGGGTCATTTGGGTCATTTGGGTCCTCTGGGTCATTTGGGTCCTCTGGGTCATTTGGGTCCTCTGGGTCCTCTGGGTCATTTGGGTCCTCTGGGTCATTTGGGTCCTCTGGGTCATTTGGGTCCTCTGGGTCATTTGGGTCATTTGGGTCCTCTGGGTCATTTGGGTCCTCTGGGTCATTTGGGTCCTCTGGGTCATTTGGGTCCTCTGGGTCATTTGGGTCCTCTGGGTCATTTGGGTCCTCTGGGTCATTTGGGTCCTCTGGGTCATTTGGGTCCTCTGGGTCATTTGGGTCCTCTGGGTCATTTGGGTCCTCTGGGTCATTTGGGTCATTTGGGTCCTCTGGGTCATTTGGGTCCTCTGGGTCATTTGGGTCCTCTGGGTCATTTGGGTCCTCTGGGTCATTTGGGTCCTCTGGGTCATTTGGGTCATTTGGGTCATTTGGGTCCTCTGGGTCATTTGGGTCCTCTGGGTCATTTGGGTCCTCTGGGTCATTTGGGTCCTCTGGGTCATTTGGGTCCTCTGGGTCATTTGGGTCCTCTGGGTCATTTGGGTCATTTGGGTCCTCTGGGTCATTTGGGTCCTCTGGGTCATTTGGGTCCTCTGGGTCATTTGGGTCCTCTGGGTCATTTGGGTCCTCTGGGTCATTTGGGTCCTCTGGGTCATTTGGGTCCTCTGGGTCATTTGGGTCCTCTGGGTCATTTGGGTCCTCTGGGTCATTTGGGTCCTCTGGGTCATTTGGGTCATTTGGGTCCTCTGGGTCATTTGGGTCCTCTGGGTCATTTGGGTCCTCTGGGTCATTTGGGTCCTCTGGGTCATTTGGGTCCTCTGGGTCATTTGGGTCATTTGGGTCATTTGGGTCCTCTGGGTCATTTGGGTCCTCTGGGTCATTTGGGTCCTCTGGGTCATTTGGGTCCTCTGGGTCATTTGGGTCCTCTGGGTCATTTGGGTCCTCTGGGTCATTTGGGTCCTCTGGGTCATTTGGGTCCTCTGGGTCATTTGGGTCCTCTGGGTCATTTGGGTCCTCTGGGTCATTTGGGTCCTATATTCCTATCCTATAACATATATATCCTATAACCTATCCTATATATATCCTATATCATATAACATATATCCTATATATCCTATAACATAACATATAACAAATATATCCTATACAAATATATCCTGTATTATGTACTAGCGAGCGGCCGCGTACCAGCCAAAGGGGTAGCCCATGGTTAGCCTAAATATAGATTTGATGACGTCATGTTTACACATCTGAGCGACAGAAACTGTGTTACACATCTGAGCGACAGAAACGAGCTTCACTTTTGGAGCGACAGAAATTCCCAGGCAAACGCTATAACGCAGCAGGTTTACAACCTGTGCGTTAATAAATCAACAACCCCTAACCCTGCAGGTGATCTCTTGCTCTTCGGCTCCCTCTGCTGGTTATTATTATTTGTTCTTCCAGTTGTTGTCATCCTCTCTCATTTTCTTACTGGCGGCCTATTTGCAATAAAGTGTGCCCAACGTGTCCATTTTATTTATTTTATTTATGGCCCACAGGGCCGACTACGTGTGGTTCACCTGTGGGGCATCGATGCCCTGTGGCCAAGGTCCGCCAGCAAGATTTCGGGCCCTCATGGCTGGTTCCAGCAGAGGGGCCATGCCCCAACCCATGGGGTCCATAAGTGGTGCTCGGCCACAGACATGTGGTCCATAATGTGGTGCATCGATGCAGACAGCTGGTTCTGAGAGTTCCGGGCGCACAATGGCCGACTCACGCACGCTCCCCTCGGCGCCCCATAGCGCACAGGTCATGTGGGAGACAAAAGGGGGACAATTGAGCGAGGGGTAAGGTCACAAGGGTACACATCAATAAGGCAATGCAAGGCGAAATGCGTACGGAGGGCGAAGTGAGAAAGCTCGTCCCTACCGTACGTCACCCCCCTGTCACCTACACTACCCTTGCCCTTACCCCATATGTACAAAAATCTACACATTACCAATCCGTCGCTACCGTCACGTCTTCCCCTTATTTCCCTTATACCAAATTCGTCTTCACTCCCCCACTATCCAAAATTTGCCATCACCCAATTCGTCATCAATCCTCATAAGGAGGAAGAGATGGAACAACAAAGCACAATGTCACACCCACGTCATGATGCGTCTCACAATCCAAAACATTTGCATCAAAAATAATTAAACATGGCATGGTGTGGAGTACCTGTCACCTCAGGTGAGTGGATGCAGATGGTGCGAGGAGATCCTTCTTCCTAACTATCCTCTAAATGACTTTAACACACTTTACACTACCCGGGGTCTTTCCCTGCCAATCCATTGGCCAACTTACACTATGGGTTCTAAAAACCAAATTCCCATTGACCAAACTGTGGTGCTTCTCAATTTGGGGTCTCACTCCCCCGATTCATCTCCCGGTGCCCTTGCACAATTTCTGGGCTGTGACGTGTAGCTCTCCCAGCAGGTCTACCCACCTGCACACCTCCACCACTGTAGTTGCCACCCGAGCTTACCTGCTCCTTAACCTAACCTATCTACTGGGGAAGGCCCCTCCTGGCTCTGTCACCCCACTCGGTGCCCTCTGGCACTGGGCTACCCGGGTCCGTCCTCCGGATCCTCGGGCCCCATCCACAACAACTACTACCGGCTCCCAGAGCCCACCTGCGGCCTCACCTGGCCGACATCCTCACAGTGGTGGAGCGCCCAACCAACTACACACACTAACAGGCTACACGCCCAGCCATTTCCACAACACTAATGCACCCATCCAAAGACCATTCTTTCACCCGCACCACAAATGCCAATATCCAACCACAATTTACCTGTACCCTCTACCTAACACTTACACTACCCGCCCCGGGTATCCGTGATGGGGGTCCACTCTTCCCCCATTCACACCTTCGCACCATCCACTCCACTCCACAATTTCCACCATACTCACTCCACGACCATCCATTCCAATACTCCATACCATTTATTCCACACAGCCACATACACCTGTTCTTGCACACCTGTGCAATCACCTGTTGCCACCTGCACCCTCCTCCTCTTCCTGGACCATTTGGTCAACACAACACGCAATCACCACTACTCCCTCATACACTGCTCCATACACCTGTTCAGTTGCACACCTGTGCAATCACACCTGTTCAATCCTCAAACACACGGCATCATCTCATCTACCTGTTACCCTGCTAACTTAGTGCTCCCCGTCTTCCCTTTAAACTAAGCACATACCACGTCATTATCATCCACTCTAATCTACCTGCGTCCCCACTACAGGTATCCTTGTCACTAACTAATCTTAACGTTACCTAATGTCATCTTCGCTAGATCCCTACACACAATATCCTAACCCACCCGGGCTAGTTTTCACTGCCATACACCCCATAACCTAGTGCTCCTTTGCCCCCCTTGTGAGGGATGGTGGATTGGCCATCCCATCACATGGGGCATCTCTTACTATAAATTTTGCTTACCAAATTCCAACAAATCAAAAATTTGCCAATCATCTGCCAATCATCAACTTTTGCCTTTTTCTAATTTTGGGTCCAAAACACTAACCTCATCACCCGTCTACTTATTAGATCCTCTCGGTGCGCCAATTCCCTTCTAAAGCTTGGCTTCGTACAGCCGAGCAATGAATGCGGGTTGTTTTGTGCCAGCGGCTGGATACGTCCCGCATTCGGGGCAGGGACGGGGGCTTACCCGGGCCGAGATCCCACGCACCACCTCGGCGTGGAGCCATCCAATGTCCCGATCTCGACCTGCCGGCACGTCTCAACAAAAAGTGGTCGCCATGACGACCCTTCCTATCGAGCTGCCCGCTCCGCCTAGTTGAGCACGGACGCGGCCGTTCCAAGTGAGGCCCAGCGTGGATCGCGTACGGCGGTCCTTTCGAACCCGCCGTGGCTCGGATCCCCGCTGGTTCTCGCGGCACGCGAAGCCCGGCACGCACCGAGGGCCCGATTCGGCTAAAAGTCGCTCTTACCGCTAACCCGGTTACCGTCGATGCCTCACCTGCATGGTTACACGCATACGCTACCCCTTTCTTGCTCATACCTCCAGCTGTTCCCATGCTCCTCGTCGTACCTTCTCTAACACACCCAGGTACACTCATTCCACTCACAGACTTGGTGTTGGTCACACACCTGACCACCGAACACCTTGGCACACATTCGTCGCTCGCACACCTCACCAACACACCTCTTCGCGCCCCTTCCTCGGTCACCTCCTCTGTGACAATCACAGGTGTGCTTTCACTCGCACACCCAACCACGTGCCTCACGACCAACTCAAGTGTGCATTCCCACACACGCTCTACCATTCCAGGTGTGCATCCTTCCATTCCAGGTGTACATCCTCGCTCACCTGTCACAACCAACTCACGCTCCATGTCACTCTCACTACTCTCACCTCCACTCTCGGTCGCGCACTCACCCTTACTCCCGACAGCGCACTCTTTCCTCATGCACCTGTCCGTTACACACCTTTCTCGCGCACACTCTTGCGCACACTCTCCCGTTACACCCTCTGTAACACTCACCACAGGCGTGCATTCCCCCTTACTCTTGACAGCGCACTCTTTCCCCGTGCACCTGTCCGTTACACACCTTTCTCGCGCATCCTCTTTCGTTACTTCCTCCGTAACACTTACCACACCGCGCTTCCATGTACCCCCTCGCACACGCGCTACGACCGACTCACTCTCGACAGCACACTCACTGGTCGGCGCGCACTTTTTCCTCACACACCCCATGGTCGGACATTCTCGCACACCTCTTTTTTCGCACACCAGACCTGTCGCACACTTCACCAACGGCCTTTCACGAACACCCGGATCCAAACCAATCCCCAAGCCGACTGAAGCTTTCCTCACATCATGTACATTTCCGATTATATCGCCACTCACCTTGGCACCTCGTCTCCGCACCTCCTTTGCCACCTGCAAACTCTTTATTTGGTTAGTGAGCAGCACATCACGATTCGAGCACAGACCTTGTACCAATTCCATTACTTCCTCCTTTATCTCCCTCTTAGTTTCCCTCCGTCTCTTCTTAATTTCACTCACCTCTTCTTCCACTTCCTCTAATTTTTGCTTCACCTCTTTTATTTCCCGGTGCATCTCCTCCAGTTCGTCCTCTAAGGCTACCGTGACCGTCTCTAGGTGCATCCTCACCTGCCGGTCCTTCGTTTCCATTACCTCTGTCACCTCGTCCACCCTCATCGTCAGTCCCTCACGTACCATCTGACATTGCCTCTGTGTCGCTATTAAGTCATTTTTAATTTCTTTTTGTGTCGCCTTTAACCCTCCTAGTACCGCAGTGTTCTTTTGAACCTGCTCCACTAACTCAGTCTGTCCCTCTGTCAGCTGTTCCACCTCCTCCGTCAGATCTTCTATTCCCCCTTGTAACTTTGCCGTCCCATTTCTCACCTCTTTCTCCATACGCTTCTCACCTCGCTTTACCTCCTCGTGTAGCCCCGAGACCTCCTCACCTACACCTCGTCATATCCCCTCTTTCATCTCCTCCATCTCTTTTGTAGATGCTACCCTCATCTGTCCCAATTCATCCCTCTGAGCATCCAGTTTACTTTCTAACCCGATTTGCACCTCCTCTATCTGGTTCCCCATTCGTTTGATTTCCCTGGCAGATTGTTCCCCTATTTCCCGCAATTTGTCCTCCATCCTATTTTCTAACCCCATTAACCCATTTTTCACCCCCTCTATCTGATTCTCCTGAGCAGCCATTCTATTTTCCACCCCCGTTAACCCATTCTTTACCTCTTTTATCCCGTTGTCTAACCCCTCACCGGTACCCCTCGCTTCGTCCCTCATTGCCCCCATTTGCTCACCCTGAGCATCCATCCGGTTCCCCATTACCCCCATTTGGCCCTCCAATCGCTCACCCTGAGCATCCATCCGGTTCCCCATTACCCCCATTTGGCCCTCCAATCGCTCACTCTGAGCATCCATAAGGGCCTTCATTTGGATCATAAAAAGATTCCAATCCACCAGTGGCGCTGCTACGGTCGCGGGCGCGGCAAAATTTGGTGCCGCTACACCCACGTGCGCGAGGACGCCATTTTGTGCACCTGATACTCCCTCAACCGCCACCTCATTGCTCCCCTCCATTTGATCCTGGGTTACTCCTAACCCCTCCTCTAGCTCACCCACCGGCATCCGATCGCCTTGACCAGCCATGGCGCGATTTCAAAATTCGGGTTTTATTTCTTTAAAACACAATTTTCAGCAGCTCGTAATTTTGAGCGCGTTAAGCGCGCTTCGGGCCTCGTATCCCACTCCTCGACACCAATTGTTACTGATCGCGGTTTAGGATGTTGTTTGCCGAGCGAAGGCTCCGCGACCGAACAGTTGTTCCCCGACTCACCCGATTCACCCAGAACTTTGGCCGTATCGCACCGCAGCTGCCCAATCTGGAAAAGACTAAAACGACGAATGCAAAGAGGAAGACGAATAAGACGAGAAGACGTACAGAAGAGTAATGGGATTTATTATTTACACAAGCAAAAAGAAAGCAGTCACGTTTATTTACAACACATAAGACGCAGGTGACACAGTGCAAATACTAGCTTATACAGACTTAATTAAATACCCAGGGACAAGACACACAGAACAAACTCACGTACACAAGACGGGTGGAGGAAAGGCAGGATGTGGATGGCTGGAGGGAGAGGAAGGTCCAAGGGGGTCCTGCAGCACGATCGGCGCATTTAGCAGCCGCCGTTCCTTCGCGGCCCTGCTCAAAACCGCCGTCCAGGCCCCAAGCGGCTGTTGGGTGTTGTTGCTGCTGTGGCCGCCGCTTGCTTTGCCAGGACTCGTCTGACTCGTCTGGTCCAAACCCTCAACTCAACAACACTCTTGCACGTCTCCCTGTCCAACCACTCTTTCTCTCTTGGTCCAACCACTCTTTCTCTTTCTTGGTCCAACCACTCTTTCTCTCTCTTGGTCCACTCACTCCTCACCACCGACTACTCACGCTTCTTGCGCGCGCGCCTTTATAGCGCCTCCAGCGATCAAGCCGCCGGCCTTCAGGACACGCCCATCGGTGTGCTCACCTCGGCCCTGGTTGGTCACGCGACCCTCTGGCTCCGCCCTTGATGACGACGGGCGGGCACGCCCCTCTTCCCCGACCCGAGCACATGTTCAATGGTGGTTTTGGAGGGGATGTAATTGGCAATCGGGGCTTGGCAATGACAAAAGGGGATGTGAAAGGAAATGGAGATTTTGGGGATGGGAATGAAAGGGGATCTATTCTCTTTCACTGGTGCAATGGAGTACTTCAATTAATGGGAGACACAGCCTTACCCTAAAACACAGAATAAGAGATAACTATCGAACAGGGGTATTCTATTATTGGCTGACGTGTATGCTTGTGGACTAATTATGGGATGCCCTTTCACCTTTACACAGCTCCGGAGGCAGGGGGGCGCAGAATAAACAATAATAATAATTCACACAATCAAAAAAATATATACAGTCCTCATATCCGCAACAATATATACACAGACTTGGCATTTAATATGGAATTTTTTTTTTTCTTGACTTGGGTTTACTTTCTGAACTCGGTATATCAATCTGGTGAGTTTCTTTTACGCTTCGGTGATTTCTTTGTTAAAAGAACCATGTCACTGATTGTCTGTCGCAGCAAGAAGTCAATAACAGGATTATATCACAGGTGGCGTGACAAAATGTACGGACAGGTACATTTGACGATTGGCTTCACAATCGGGTATATAAGGGTTGTTGCGTTCTGTATTCGTGGAAAACAACTGCTGCATATCTACAAAAGTTATTGCCGCTTCCCCTGGAGATGGTCCGTCAACTCGACAATACTGTTTGTCATTTAGTGGTGGCTTTACGAAATTCCGGCATGAAACAGCGTGCTATTGCTTGGCAGTATGGCATCACTCAAGGTCAGGTGTCAAATATCCTGAAACGAAATGCTCAGAGGGGTGTCCCTACTCCAATACCGAGGCCACGACGTCCCCGCAGAACCACAAGGAGAGATGATCGCCAGCTGCACCGGTTAGTCCGCAATGGCCGTACCAAGTCAGCTAATCGGCTTGGAGCTGAGTGGCAGCAACTGACAAATGTGCCTGTATCCAGAAGGCTATTCAACCAACGACTGGTTCAAGCAGGCTATCATGCCAGGCGTCCCTTGAGAAAGCCACGTCTGACCAGACAACACCGCCAGCGCCGATTGCAGTGGGCCAGAGAGCACCATCAATGGCAGCCAGGACACTGGAATCACGTGATCTTCAGTGACGAGTCTAGATTTCTAGTCTATCGTCAAGATGGCCGCGTCTGAGTGCACAGACAAGTGCACGAAGCCAACAACGAAGATTGTATAGTGCCAAGAGTCCAAGCTGGAGGTGGTGGGGTGACCGTTTGGGCTGCTTTTCATGCAGGGGGCAAAACAGACCTGGTTGGTCTGAATGGAAACCTGAACCAGTTCAAGCACAGGGCCATTCTGGAAGAAACATTGCTTCCATTTGTTTGTGCAGCCTTTCGAGGAAACTTTGTCTTCCAAGATGACAATGCACGGCCTCATCGTGCTCGCATGATCCAACACTTTCTTGCTGACCGTGGTGTAGAGCATATGGAGTGGCCTGCCATGTCCCCAGATATGAATCCGATAGAGAACTTGTGGGCAGAATTAACGCGTCAAATCGACAACTTGGACCAGCAGCCTGCCTCTGTTCGTGAATTGCAGCAGGCTATTGTAACTGCATGGCAAGCGATTCCTGTCCAAACCTTGGCAAATCTCGTGAACAGCATGCCTCAACGTGTACGTGCTCTCCTGAATGCTCGTGGGGGTTACACGAAGTACTGAACTGTAATTTTACTGTCCGTAATCCCAGTCGTAATTTAACTTTTGTTTAAAATTTTTTTGGCTAATGTGCAAAATAAAGAGATACTTCTGGAAAACGCACAGAAGTTTAACACAGTACTGTCCGTGAATTGAGTTCGATATCAGTTTACATCACTTTCAAGGATCAATTTATTTGCTTCGAAATGTCAAATGTGGTTTTTGTTTCTTTTAAAGGTCACATTAACAAAATCTAGAATAATTTCAACATAATTCCAATGAACTTTTGGTTCTAAGTCATCTTGAAAAGTAATTTCACCCCCACAAAAAAAATATTCCATATTAAATGCCAAGTCTGTATATATATATATATATATATATATATATATATATATATATATATATATATATACTGTACATATATTATACCGGTACCTACTGACAAAGGTGACTGACTGATCTCTCCACCTTTCCTATTTATTTTATCCAATCAGCTATTATTTTCGAACACCCATTGTATTGAAAAAGCTTCCAGACTTCCTTACAAGATACAGTCCTACAAATCTAATAAAGTGAGCCTGGTGTTGGCTTAGCAGTTAGGGTGCAGGTTTGGGATCCTCGGATCCTGGGTTGGAATCCTGGTCGATCGCTGAATTAACGCCAGGGGGATTGACTCAGCCTGTCATCCTTCTGAAGTCGGCAAATTGAGTACCAGCTGGTAATTCACTCTGTGTGTTCCAAAAGGCGACCAACAGGGTTGGTGGCAGGAAGGACATCCGGCCATAAAACATTGCTTCAAAAAAGGTGACTCTTTGCTTCAAAAGGGTTTGTCTGCACATAATGTAAGTAAGCTTTTCTCTGTAATCGTTGGTCAGATTGCCAAGAAATGTTCACCATGGGGGCCCACACATGGGCCAATAAATTTCATTGCAAAAGTTTGCAAACAAATGCTTCTGCATGGGTCATCACTTCTTCATATTGGACAATGTGCAGACAAACCCTGAAGACCTGGACAAAATCACAGACTGGTCAAACAAGTGGAACATGTCTTTCAATCCTGACAAATCTCACACTCTTACTATGTCTCTCCGAAAAGATCGACTGGACAACCCTCCCATCTACTTTCTCAACAATCCTCTCCAAGAAGTTCTGTCGCTCAAGATTTTGGGTCTCACTATCTGCCATGATCTTTCTTGGGAAAACCACATTTCCAAGCTGGCCTCCAAAGCCAGTCGCCGACTGGGCATCCTCCGTCGTGCGAAGTCCTTCCTCGGCACACCTGAGCTCCTCACCACATACAAGGCTTTCATCCGCAGCTCAATGGAATACTGTTCTCCCCTATGGGCCGGTGCTCCTGCCTCACACCTAGCTCGGCTTCACGCTGTTGAAACCAAAGCTTTCAGAATTATTGGAATCTCCCGCGATGAAGCTATCTCTGAGGGCCTTTCACTCACTCACCGCAGGCAGGTAGGTGGTCTTTCTGTCTTCTACCGACTCCTCTCCGGCCTTGCACCCCCAGCTCTCTCTGTGCTCTGTCCCCCAAATATTCCTACAGGTCGCACAAGATCTGCCAGCAACCCTCTGATGGTTAAACTGCCGAAATCTCGGCTCTCCGCTCACCTTCACTCTTTCATTCCTCTTTTCTCCCGCCTCTGGAACAAACTCCCTCACTCCCTTCAATCCCACTCCTCCCTCCAGGTCTTTAAAACAGCTGTTCACCACCATCTCTTATCTTCCCCCATCCAAAACCTTGATCTTTTCTACCCCCGCTAATTCACCCCAGATCCACCTTGTTTGAAATTCCAACTTCTTTCCTGGAAGTCCTGGCAGTGTCCATATGTTTTATACCTCTCCCACTGCCCCCTTCCCACGCCCCCCCCCCCCCAAAGCCCTCGCCCTCTCTCAGATCTCTCGATGTCTCCATGTCTCTCGGTCCCTGCTCTCAAATGTTGTGTTTGTGTCCTCCCCCCTCTCTCCCCATCTTGTCTACCGCTCCCTATGTTATATGTTTTATGTGTCGGTTTGTCTTTCTGTGTGATTAATGTTCGCTCTTTCACGAGCCTCGATATTGTATACAAAAAAAAAAAAAAAAAAAAAAATGTGACCAAAACGATGTAGCAATTGTGGATTGTGCTCTAGGATTCTGGTGTCATCTTCATGTGAAGAGGTGAGGTGTTGGACGATTGAATGAGAAAGAGCGATCTGTTTCACAAAACCCACGGCGTGACTAACCAAGCTCCCCATCAATACATTCCCTCACCAGGAGATTAAAGTGAGAAATTTAACTTGTAATGAGAGTGAGACTAGACAGCTTGGCCTTGTTGTCGCTGAGATCAATGAATCTCTTCCAGTTGTCGGGGTACAACTTGATGTCTCAGCTGCCAATCACCCTTATAGCTGGCCTGAGGCCTCCAGCACTCCAAAACTCTCATTCCGATTTTGATTGACTGTTCCTTGTACTTGTTAAACACCATCCATCCATTTGCAGTAATGCCTACAAATGGAGTTGACATTCCAATGAGTATATCAACCAAAGATGAGAGCACCAGCTCCAGGGTGGTCCAAAAAACATCGATCTCTCCGATTTTGATGCTCTACTGGATTATTGTTAGAAATGGTCTAAAACATTCACCCACCAAATATTTTCGCTCAATTCCATCTATAAACTCATACACACTTCAATTGAAATATGGCGTTTTTCACCAAATTTGGCTAAATGAGAACAATCCAATAGCAACCTAGGTGGAAAAAGTACATGCACTATTGTACGAAGCCATTTTGTGGTTCATGACTTTTTGCATGCGCTTGCGCCTGTGAGTGTGAAATCATCATGGTCGAAACATGTTTGACAATGCTTGAAACATGTTTGAAACATGTTCATACATGTCTGACTCATGTTTCGACCATGAGGACTTCACAGGGGTATGTACCATAAATGACATTATTTAGGAAAAAAATATTTCTAAAGTCTTCTGTAAGTCATTAAAATTGACCAAAATGACAAATTTATATGTTGAGTGTGTATGAGTTTATCGATGACTCAGATGCAAAATATTTTTTGGGTGAATGATTTAGACCATTTCTAACAATAATCCAATAGAGCATCAAAATCCAGATAAAAAAGTGCTTTTTTTGCATTTTTGGACCACCCTAACCAGCAAGCTTCCCAATGGAATGAACTTGTGCAATCCCATCAATTATTGTACACGTGTGTATCGAATTTATTAGCAGGTGGTTGCGAATGGGATACACCCTCTTACAGTGGATCCCCTAGCTGTACCTTGTCTGTAACTTTCAACTTTCTGACTATGGTGGCCAGAGACAATGGAACTTGGAAAAGCTGCTGCAAATTTTTGTCTACGTCAACATCCCTGCCAGCTTCAATAGCAAACTACTCTTCAAAAGAAATCACGATCAACTTTAAATGTGCGACATTTCTATTTCATCTGTGATTATTGTGTCCTCCACTTTAGGAAATCATCACAGTCAAACTTCAGTCAAGTGGAACCACAATCCTTGTGACTGCATCTGCCACCTTCTGCCTCTGCTAATAAGCCAAATATGGTGGAAGGGTCTTCTGCAAATGATGCCCTTTCGTTGTATGTCAAACTCCAACCATCTTGGGCAGTGTCAGTGCAGGTGCTACCCCCCCCCCCCCCCCTAGTCCTTGAGCCACCATTGCCATGTCTTTGACCTGCTCACGACGTTGGTCGACAGGAATGTGATTCAACCAGACTCAGTGGAGTAATGCTTAGAGCGTCCGCAATGAGTCTGGCAGGTCGGATGTTCAAACCTGACCTTGGCCGAATCACACCAAATACGTTTAAAAGGTAAGTTTTGCTTGCTTGATTGAAGCTCAGCATTTAAAAACGATAACGCACAGACAAACCACTGCACAGGCTTAAGGGGCCAAATGGCTTCCTCCTGTGTTGAGGATCCTTAGTGTGAAACTCATTGTTAAATGTTTGGTTATTTTCCTTCAACACAAAATCCAGGTTGAAGAATCTTTGGTAGACCTCGGGTGCTGTTGCTTCATGTTGTCTCGAGTCTGCAAAGGTGAACTGCACCCTCCTTGTCGAAGTGAACATGGTGACAAACTGCAAATCTCCATAAATGAAGAGAGACAGAGAGGTTCGTTTCCACTTTAACCTGGCCCATTGGAGAGGGGTTCTTCAGGATAGGTCAGAGGCCGGTGCACTAAGTCTGCACCATCGTGTCAGACTATTTCTGCCCACTATTTCCAAAAAATGTTCTGTGGGGTATTTGATGCCTACAAGTAACTGTGAGAGCTTCGTTTGAAAGGAATGGGGGGAAAAAAGCAGGAAAACGTGATACTTTGACCTTCCGCAATAGTCAGAAGGTCAACATCGCAAAAAGAAAGGCACTGAAGAGAGAGAGAGAGAGAGAGAGAGCTGCTTCAGCATTACATGTTTCACAGGTTCACGTGAGTTATCGTTGACCTCCTGACAGCGATCGTGTCTGCAAAAGCGTCCCGTTGACCTAGAATAGACAGAACGTGCTATAAAGTGTGGCAGTCATATTGTCTTGGTGGATTCCGGCTGAAATGGTGCGAAATTCACACTGCGAAGGGAACTGGTATAGATAGAGGGAACTAACCAAACTCACCCTGCATTGAGTGTGCCTTCCCTGTTGTCTGCGGAATCCAGACGTAAAGCAATCGGGGACCTGCGTGCCGTGCCACCCGTGTCTTTGTGAATGTCCGCCTGCCCTTCAGTGTGGTCGAGGAGGGAATGGTTAAAATGCGTGGAATCCCATCAGAGCGCGCCATTTCCACCACCTCACATTCCAATCAAAATACTTCACTTTCATGGGTTGACGGGTGATTGATCACACTGTTGTGGAATTGTCTTTGAGCTTTTAACAAATAGTTTTTGTATTCGGTTTTGTTTCGTACTTTCTCAGTAATTTGATTGGCAGCACATCATACCTGGGCTTATAAAGGCCCCATTTACAACTGCAAGTAACAGTAATTGGTGTGTGTGTGTGTGTGTGTGTGTGTGTGTGTGTGTGTGTGTGTGTGTGTGTGTGATTGTGAGTAAGATTTTAAGTCTGCGTATCATTGTGTAAGAGCATAATTATGTGTGCAATTGTGAGCATAATTATGTGCATGTGTGAGTGTTTACCACTGCCATCTAAGGTGGATGGAGGTTATGTTTTCACCCCTGTCTGCTTGTGACTTGGCAAAAAAGTTTTTTTGAACACGCATCACTCCGGTTTGTGTGTTTGTTACTTGGCAAAAAAAATGTTTTTGGACAAGTATGTTGTTTGTCTGTCTGCTCACTTATACTTGCCTACAGGTCACAATTATAAACCAATCTTCACGAAACTTCCGCAAATGGCAGAGTTCGTGGTCCGACAATATCCTACTTATTTTTGAGGACAAAAGATCAAAAGGACAACATAGGCCCAAGGTCAACCACTTTCTTCAAATTTCTAAAATCCTCCATTTTCTACCGATTGACTTGAAATTTGAATAGGAATTACATAACAGCGAACTGAATTCAACCACCAACAATTTTGGAGATCAACATAGGCCAAAAGATCAACATAGGCCAAAGGGTCAACTTAGGCACAAAGGTCAACAACCTTTTCAAATTTCTAAAATCCTCAATTTTCATCCAATTGACTTGAAATTTGAATGGTATTGTCGTGTCCACCCTGTAGTGAAGACCTCAGGGTGACGATTGGCCAACCGAGCTTTACCTCTGAGGCATTTACCCCAAACTATGGCGATGTTATCTCTTTAGCACGCGAGGGAAACAGAGTTTCCTGGTCTTATTTGCATGGACGGACGCAAGATGGGGGGTTAACGGGTTATCCGATCCCCACAGACAAATAAACGTACAAGACAGGCATGAGAAGGAAATGCAATAAATAATGATTTCATGAAAATAATCGCAATACAATAAAAAGGTGACACTAAATTCCTAAATTGAAGGACCCTCCACATGGACTCGTACACAACACAAGGGAATGATAAATGAAAATAAATGTGTAGTGTGGTGCGTTGGCTGATACTCCACCTGGCGTCTTTGACCGGTCCCTGAACAACCGCGCATGAACTGCACACGATGGCACACAGTTGCGCCCAGGGCAGCCACCTACCCGTGAAGCGGCGGCAAAACTCCTTCATCCTCCCCTCGTTCCACCTCGTTCCACGCTTAAAATACCCAAAGCACACAGCACGACGCGCAGCCATCACAAAGCCAGCACCAAAGCAAGTGTATCAACTGTGACCGCTCACGATGAAGGCCAAACCAAGAGAGAGAGAGAGACAGGGAATGCGTCCACTCGCAAAGAAGCCCAGCGCAAGAGAGAGACAAGATGCGACCAAACTCCACGCAGCCCAGGACGAGAGAGAGAAAATGGTGGGATGTGTCCATTTTTTACTCCTTCGTCCCAAACGTTCTCTCTGACGTCACACTCGCTCCAATCAACGAGCGCCACCGCATCGCCCCAACCAATCGTCCTTCGGGGCATGGCATCACGGCCACACTTGGCGCCCATCGAGAAGATTCGGCTGGGTGGTGTCAGTGGTAGTGTCCGGATCCGGTCGGTGATCACGTTATTTTATTTAGGTGCTGATCACATGGCTGGTGGTGTACGTGTCATAAGAACAAAGGGAAAACTACAGAGGCATTTACACACAGGAAATCTACCCTTATACCCTAACTAATTAGCATCGCTCCACCCCTCGCCATGGAGAAAAAAAACGCTTACGCAGACATCCGGGCATGACTTCATTACAGTAAGGTTTCTCTTCACAACATTCGGAGCACACTACCATATACAATCCTACCTGGACTAAGGTATTTCATTACCTACCCCCACAAACGTAAAAGTATTGTTATGTCTGGGGGTAAAACACTATCTACAGCCAGATAGATCTGTGTAGGTAGGTATTCGACTGTCGCGATATGGAATCTACCTGTAATAAGTTCTGTGTGTTTAGGCGATTTGTCGGGTTAGGATGTCGGCTTGTGAACATACCAGGATGTTCGAGTGTTAGATAGTATAGGGATTAAAGATAACAGCCCCTGTGTGTCACACCTGGTCATCAAACCTTTGTCCCTTATGTCAATGCACACCTGGAGACACTTAGTTAGGTCCCTAGCGCAACATTAAATAATTCCCTTCCCTGACAAGACTTTGGAAGAGAACAGGCAAAAGGAAACCAGGCCAGGACACCACCGATGATGGCCGCCGCCAACTACACCTCCGACAGGCCTAGGAACATCGAGTAGCACGTGCTATGACCACGCTACACGCCACGAGCTATCACCATGCTACGGTCCTGTGATTGGTCAGCGCACTAGGCGTGAACCTCCAGCCAACGAGTGCGAGAGGTGCGAAGCTGGAAGGTTCGGTGGAAGTCGCTAGTTGGTAGCGCGCCAAGGCTGACGTCACTGGCAAGGTTATATCAGCGCACGCCGAATGACATTTTTGGAGAGAGCACATCCGGTTCTTGTTTGCGCAGCCCTTCCTCTTGGACATCCGGCGCTTCGTCTTGCGCAGCACGCTCTCTTCGTCTTGGCAGACCGATCGTGACTGGAGATCGACCTTGTGTGGAGATCGCTGGTGGTGCTTTGGGCCGTGTGGTGCTTTTGGGGCATTGGACGCGTGGTGCTCGGTGCTTTGGAGCTTGGTGCACGGACCTCGTGAGCGGCGAGAGGCTTGGAGCGGGGCCTGGTGGTACGCGAGCGGGGCCGTGTTACACTGCAAGACGACGAGACCAGATAAGACCGCACGCCACGTACACTACATAACGAACGTGTTATTTTCGTGATTCAGTCCCCTGTTTGTGCTTGAGGTCTGGTGTGTGGGATCCCAATTTAGGAGTTTTAGTTAATATCGCGGTTCCCTGTCAGGTCCTTCTATTTAATAAACCCTTGTATTATTTTCCCCTTCCATTCAAAAGTTTGTGTCCGTGTCGAGATAATTTCCTTGCAGGATCGAAGCTGATGTCGGCACGCTCCAGGTAAGCTTTTACCGCAGCTCCCACTTTCCTTTTTCCTCCCGCGTCCATAGTTGAGTCCGTGTTTGGCCGTTGCCTCAATTAAAGCCGTTTTTGGTCCATCCGTGAGCCTCTGGTATTAACCGAAGGCTACGCACGACAGTATTTTCATATCAGCAAACTGAATTCAACCACAAACTATTTTTGAGATCAACATAGGCCAAAACGTCAACATAGGCCATATTTCTAAAATTAACAATTTTCATCCGATTCGCTCAAAATTTGAAGACGATTTGCATATCAGGTCACTGAAGTCAACCACTAATTATTTTTGAGGTCAAAAGGATGCTCTACTGAGTGCCATTCTACTTTGTTCTCTTTTTCCAAGTGTCACGCTATGAGTGATTTTACATGTCTGTTTGCTATGACGAAAATTGAGAATTTTTGTCCTATGTACAGTGCATTTAGAAAGTATTCAGACCCCTTCACTTTTTTCACATTTTGTTATGTGGCAGCCTTATGCTGAAATCGTTTAAATTCATTTTTCCCTCATCAATCTACACTCAATACCCCATAATGACAAAGAGAAAACAGGATTTTAGAAAGTTTTCCAAATTTATTGAAAAGAAAAAACTGAAATATCACATTTACATAAGTATTCAGACCCTTTGCTATGACACTTGAAATTAAGCTCAGGTGCCTCCCATTTCTCTTGATCATCTTCGGGATGTTTCTACACCTTGATTGGAGTCCACCTGTGGTAAATTCAATTGATTGGACATGATTTGGAAAGGCACACATCTGTCTATATAAGGTCTCACAGCTGACAATGCATATCAGAGCAAAAACCAGGCCATGATGTCGAAGGAATTGCCTGCAGAGCTCAGAGACAGGATTTTGTCGAGGCACAGATCTGGGGAAGCCTCCAAAAAAATTTCTGCTGCATTGAAGGTTCCCAAGAGCACAGTGGCCTCCATAATTCTTAAATGGAAGAAGTTTGGAACAACCAGGACTCTTCCTAGAGCTGACTGCCCAGCCAAACTGAGAAATCGGGGGAGAAGGGCCTTGGTAATAGAGGTGACTAACACTAGTTGGTCACTCTGGCTGAGCTCCAGAGATCCTGTTTGGAGATGGGAGAAACTTCCAGAAGGACAACCATCACTGCAACACTCCACCGATCTGGGCTTTATGGCAGAGATGCTTCATGGCATTTCTTCAAACTTGGCACAAAGACAATTTACATGGGTATACATATGCAGAGGATTTTGTTTTGTCATCTGACCAAAGAGGCCGATTGACAGGCTTTAACTCTGTACAGCAAAATTACTAAAACCACGGCGGTGGCGATGACATTTTATGTCTTTTTCTTTTTGTTAAATATGAAATTACCTTTTGAAGAAACAAAGGTATATTTTGATTACAATTCATGCAAAGAAAACGAGGTAATGCACATTTTGCTTAGAGTTATTGCGGCAGCGGTCCATTATACACCGCCAAAAGAAGGTAAATTTCCATAATACAGAGGAAAGGAAATCGTGAAGTCTTTAAAAAACAAGCGTTACGCCTAGGTCCCCCGTCGGTGAAGTGATGTGAGTTGACAAAGTGGAAGACGCAAGGCGGCCATCTTGGATTTTGACGTGGCGACCCAATTTTCAATCGCGTTCTTCCTTATGCCGAGATACACCCACACACAAGATTAGAAGTTGGTACTTCGCTTATTTTTCAAGATATTCCGCTCACAAGGTTCAGACATATATATGGTGACGGCCATCTTGGATTTTGACGTGGAGACCCAATTTTCAACAGCGTTCTTCCGTATGCCGAGATACACTCACACACCAAATTAGAAGTTGGTACTTCGCTTATTTTTCAATATATTCATCTCACAAGGTTCAGACATACATGGCGGCGGCCATCTTGGATTTTGACGTGGCGACCCAATTTTCAATAGCGTGCTTCCTTGTGCCTAGATACACGCACACACCAGATTATAAGTTGGTACTTCGCTTATTTTTCAAGATATTTCGCTCACAAGGTTGAGACATATATATGGTGGCGGCCATCTTAGATTTTTATGTGGCGACCCAATTTTCAATAGCGTTCTTCCTTATGCCGAGATACACCCAAAAACCAAATTAGAAGTTGGTACTTCGCTTATTTTTCAAGATATAAATCTCACAAGGTTCAGACATACATGGCGGCGGCCATCTTGGATTTCGACGTGGCGACCCAATTTTCAATAGCCTTCTTCCTTGTGCCTAGATACACCCACACACCAGATTAGAAGTTGGTACTTCGCTTATTTTTCAAGATATTTCGCTCACAAGGTTGAGACATATATATGGTGGCGGCCATCTTGGATTTTGACGTGGCGACCCAATTTTCAATAGCGTTCTTCCTTATGCCGAGATACACCCACACACCAAATTAGAAGTTGGTACTTTGCTTATTTTTCAAGATATTCATCTGACAAGTTTCAGACATACATGGCATCAGACACACATGGCGGTGGCCATCTTGGATTTTGACGTCGGTTGCACCCACACACCAAATTCGAATGCGGTCCTTCGCTTATGCACGCATGCATGCCCGCACGCCCGCCCGCACGCACGCATGGACGGACGGATGGACGGACGGACACACGGACGGAGGGGAAAACCATAGTCCCCCTTTCGCTCCGCGGAGCAACGTAGGACAAAAATAGCTTTTGGTTTTCGCATGAGTTTTCAAAGCTGAATCGGGTGCAGGTGCAGGATTTATAAACAAACTATATTTCACATGTGCATGGACATGTATTCACATATTATTTGAAGTAAATACATGGTGTAGATTATGTAATTTCTGGATATGATGAATTAATTGGCAGTACCCATTTTGGAAAACATAAAATGTCACATAGATGCAGCATCTAACTGAAGATGTCGAAATGTCATACACGTCTGTACCCATGGGTTCCCCATTCGTTCTATATTGTTACGTTTGTGGGGTGGGTATGGAATACCTTAGGAAAATTTTAATCGTGTAGGTTAAAAATGCTACGTATGCCACGAAGAATCTGGATGTAGTCAGTAGGCCTTCTGTCCTTTGCATGTCGCCATAAGGAGGGTGGTTTGTGCTAATTAATTACAGGGCTTATGGTTAATAATCCCCAGTATGTATTGACTCCCTGTGGTTTTTTCCTAATGTTCTTATAAAACTCAGCCGGCCAGGCAATGGACTAATTCGCTCACAACGCCGCCAGGGCCAACAGACCAAGCACATTTGCCAATTGGCAAGTAAACCCGACGTCATCCGAACATTCCTGAACAGAGATGGAGAGGCCATGCACCGGATGATTGGGTAGCACTCGGTGATTGGACAGAGTGTGACGTCAGCAGTCAAACACTTGAGAGCTGAAGGGAAAAAGCCGCCGTCTCGCCATCTTGGTCTCTTTAGTCCTGGTGGTCGTTGGAGATGGTTGCATTCTCTCTCTCTTCTGGTCCTGGCTGCATGGCGGACGGTCGCTCCTCTCATGCGCGCTCATGCAGAGAACCTTCGGAGCATTGTGAAGTTTTTGCAACGTTGGAGGAGGGGGGGGGGGGGTATTGTTGGACTGTGGTGTCTTTTGGGGGAGCTGGAAGCGAGGAAGGGCTGGTTGAGTGCCTGCTCTTGCCTGGGAGTTTTCTGACGCGCAGGTTCGGTGCCATTATCGGGGCGCACCCCGCACAAGCAGCTACGCCGGCAGCAATGACCAACGTGCCCTCGACGCACTTTGGGGCCAGAGCTGAGGGTCAGCCCTACAGTAAGGGAAGTTATTTTTACTGTTATTCTCCCCTTGTTTTTATACGAGTCTGAATGGAGACATCTCAAATAAGGAAATCGTTTTTACCTCACATTCATTTTAATTGCTTGCATTATTTTCAGTAAATCATTATTTGTTGACTTTCAATTTCTTGTCTTGTTCCGTTTCTTTGTTTTGTGGGTTCGGATTAACCCCTTGTGTGATTGTCGTGTGTGATTGTTTTGTCATGTGATTAACCGTTCCTGCACGCCAAAGACAATTCCGTCAAGGTTCGAAATACACCTCGGATTTAAAGCTCATTTCGGCTATTCATCTGAAGCCGGTCTTAATCGGCCACAGACAGGACAATATTATAATAGA
Source organism: Myxine glutinosa (assembly GCF_964187855.1). Taxonomy (NCBI): domain Eukaryota; kingdom Metazoa; phylum Chordata; class Myxini; order Myxiniformes; family Myxinidae; genus Myxine; species Myxine glutinosa. The sequence continues at coordinate 140,131 of NW_027616909.1, read as the reverse complement.
GGAGAGTCTGTCCATCCGTCCATCCCGAAACTACTCCCTCAGGTTTGGGGCTAGCTACGCCAAACCTTCTGTGGGTCGTTTTTTGGGTCCCAGCAGGTGTCCTAAGGTGGGTGAGAGGTTTCGTAAATTCCTCAATACAATTATGATTTTGAGTTTCGATTTATATTAAGTGTTTTGTATCTGCACTTTCTCACTGGCAGATTTGTCTGTATTGGTTATCATGTCAGATCGGTCAATATGCATTTACATCATGAGTGCTTTTAACATTGTATTTTGTTATATTAATGCTATATTAAATTGTGATTGGAATGATGTTCTTCGGAATGAAAATATAAAGAGATTTTGTTTAAAGCAGAATGAGGAAATGACGTGAGAGCTTTCTTTACAAGGCTTTCATCCGCAGCTCAATGGAATACTGTTCCCCCCTCTGGGCCGGTGCTCCTGCCTCACACCTAGCTCAGCTTCACGCTGTTGAAACCAAAGCTTTCAGAATCATTGGAATCTCCTGCAATGAAGATAACTCCGAGGGCCTTTCACTCACCCACCGCAGGCAGGTTGGTGGTCTTTGGCTTCTACCGACTCTCTCCGGCCTTGCTCCCCCAGCTCTCTCTATGCTCTGTCCCCCAAATATTTCTACAGGTCGCACAAGATCTGCCAGCAACCCTCTTATGGTTAAACTGCCAAAATCTAGGCTCACTGCTCACCTTCACCCTTTCATTCCTCTTTTCTCCTGCCTCTGGAACAAACTCCCCCACTCCCTTCAATCGCACTCCTCCCTCCAGGTCTTTAAAACAGCTGTTCACCACCATCTCTTATCTTCCCCCATCCAAAACCTTGATCTTTTCTACCCCCGCTAATTCACCACAGATACACTTTTGTGAAATTCGAACTTCTTTTGTGGAAGTCCTTGCAGTGTCCATATGTTTTATACCTCTCCCACCTCCCCCCAAGCCCTCTCCCTCCCACAGTTCTCTCGATGTCCCTGCTCTCAAATGTTTGTGTCCTTCCCCCTCTCTCCCCATCTTGTCTACCGCTCCCCTTATTTTGTGTTTTATTTGTCGTTTTGACTTTCTGTGTGATAAATGTTAGCTCTTTCACGAGCCTAGAACTTGTATACAAAAAAGAAGAAAAAAAGAAAAAAAGAGTTTCCACCTGTAACATTCGCGGATTTGGCACTTGCAGTTTTGCTATTGACCGTGTGTAGAAACATTCAGCTGCAGTAGTTTTTTTGCCCAAGTCCTTCACGAACCAGTTGTCAATGCCTGACGTTCGACTGAAGGTGGCACAGGAATGTGGAATTTATTGCTTAATGGTTTGCTATTCGCCGTTTTTTCCCCTTCGTTCACGAACCGGCTGTCAAGTCACGTTGGGTCAAAGCCAAGCCACACTGGATCTGGAGAAAAGTGATGGGAACGCAAGGTGAAGTCGCATTGACACCATGGAGACCCTGACGCACCACACGGTACCATCACACTTGCACCATATACTCATGACTATTAACCAAGATCAAAAATTTCCCGCAGAACATACTGAACAAATTACAAATCCTGATCTAACTTTGCCTAGAGATGATATAACTATTACTGGGTCTATTTTCCCCCTTGAAGTGCCAGATTAACACCCCAATGATCTGTTAGTTCATTGAACAGATGATGATGATCATGGTCAAGTAGGACTTGCGAAAAACACATTTAAATGATCATTGAAATTATACATCGCTGTGCAAATAAAAAAAAGTATATCAAAAATGTTCTCGGAATGAGATACAATAGTTCAAGGAACGAAAACCTTTTTAAAAATATTTTTCAACATATCAGTATATATAATTGATACCAGCACAATATAATTGATAAACAAAATTATTTGCTTATTGAAATATGATAGTATTGTTGGACAGAGGTAAAACAGCAACAAAGTTGGCATAAATTTTGGTATGGTGAAATCCATGATCAAAAATAAATAATAGATAGACAATCTATAGAATAAATAAATAAATAGACAAGCTCTCCAAATCTTGTTTTAATTGTAACCAGAAGCAAAATAACTACAATATAGTGCAATACTATTCTTATGATTGTAATAGCCACATTCTATATATAATTGTACCTTTACTGCTACTCATGGTGGTGTACTGTATTTTTAGTCTCCAGGTATGAGGCTTATGGTCGAGCAGAACAGGCGAGTGAAGGTTCAACAGAAAGATTGGGTGAAGGGGAAAAAATATGACAACAATGCATGAATGGCTCACAGCAGGAGGAAAGTGTTAGTGGATGTAGAAATAGTCTGATGTATAAATGGGAGAGACCATGAGGCCGTGATGGGCATCGGAGTTGATGGCAGAGATGGAAAGCATGAGACAACAAGATGACTCCACCTCCACACTTGGGAAAAGTGAGGGGTGAGTGAATGGAGGTGATAATTAAGCTTTGGCCTCTGAGAAGGTGACAAGGTAAGTGTTACTGGTAAAATCTGTGTGACCTGGATGGGTTTGAGTTGGGCAGAGCTAGAAGGCACGAGAGGAATAACCAAGAGAGAGAGAGACAGTGAAAGCCTCAAAGGCCCCCAACCTGCCTCTGGTGAGCAAGAAGCAGACCCTGAGACTCAGGCCTTTGTCTTGTGATGCCAATGACATGGAGGGCCTTGGTCTCCACCACATAGAGGAAACGAGATGGGAAACAACACATCGGTCAATTGTGATGAGCCATATTCCTTAGCACTTTCAATCAAGGCCCTGTACACCAGAATAATTTATTAGTCGGTCAGTATCACTGCCCATAAATCATAAATAAATGCATCACATTTGCCATTTACTGGGTGAAACAATGTACTTAATGCAATCTTAATATGTTCAACATTACAAACTCTCACTATCTACGCCATAAAACACAATGTCTGTTTATGTGTTTGTACAGATGTCTATCCCCCTTCATTAGGGTAGGTTTTAAAGGCCAATCTTTTAACACAAATGTGTGTTCACTATGGTATATTTTTTGAGGATAAAACTAACAAAAAAACATTTTCCATAAAAGAGTAATTATATCTCTTCTATTGGAAATGTAGACGGTGGCTTGCAAACCGAGCCTCAATGGCGGTGTACAGCAGCGATTTTTTTTTAATAACAATAAATACAAGGTGCAGGGAGGTGAAATTTTCTGCACATGATGTGCAACGCACTCAGAGTAAAACAAGTGTTCATTTATGTCTGTATGGTGTTTAATAAATAAAAAGGTATAAGCACACCTGATGCTCACAAGGCTGCACCATCGAATAAACTGATCCAACCTGTCATATTTGACGGGTGTTTTACTTGTAGAATAATAAAATCCCAGCAAGTCATAAATCTTTTGCAGTGGGATGATCAATTATGAATACTAGCAACGGTACCCGCCCTATGGGCAGAGCTTCAATTGGGAGGCCCAAATGAAAAGGCAAAATATCAGAAATTTAAGGTTTTTTTTTTTTAATTTTAAACGATTTATAGAAACATCCGTTAAATCATATCGCACGCAAATCATCAAAATCTAAACAGTATTTGTAGAATTTGAATAAAAGTCACATCACTGTTCATATCGGTAAGTATTATTCCATCGTGTTTGGAAAAACTGGAAAATTGGAAAAACAATTTCGCCTATTTTACTCCAGGGGGTCCCAGGATTACCCACCCAAAATTTCGTTGCGATCGGTTCAGCCGTTTTTGCGGTACCTGGGAACAGACGGTCGGACATTTGGTGAATTATAGTAAGATTTATTGACACCAGTTGATATCAAAGTAACATTTGGTGTTTCAGAATTTTTTTCCCCCACAAGAGTGACTTGACGAGCAAATCGGGTGGCATGTTCCTTTTATCCCACGCTTCTCCCACAATTAAGCAAGTAATAGTTCTGGAGGTAAAAGAAGCCAAACCTTACATTAAAAAGAGATCCTTTGTATTCATTGTAGGTATTACTGCATACAACGGTATAGATTGTCAAGATAACCACCTTGTGTGCAGATGCATTGTTGTCATAATTGCTGTGAATGACACTTGATGTGTGACAGTACATAGCTGTGCCTTTGTGGCTTTTTCGCACCGAGGCCCTAGAGCAGGGTTCAAACTCCGGACAGGTTGCAGCCAGCCTGCAGAAAACAGACACCTGGCTTTGTGAGGACAAAAGGCTGTTTGTCATTCCCTCCATATCGCAGCCATATATGGTGACACATCCACCATGTGCGTTTGCTCCAGGAATGTGTTAATCCCCCAAGAAATAACATTGGTTTTATACCGGAACCACTTATGTGCAGTGCAAACTCAACTCACGTCTCAGGATGTTTTCTTAAGCCGTACAGGTATCTTCTTCGGAAGAGAAAGTTGATGACCCTTTGAAGGATCTTGCTCTTTGCGATGCGGACTTTTTCCGTTTGTAAATAAATTAATAACCCGCAAGAGCCAGAGATAAATAATTTATTGTGCCGACTCTAATTTTTATAGGTTATAGTCTACACCTGGTGTCAGAGATATGATCAGCTACATAGAAGTCCACAGTGCAGACTATTTAACCTTTGTGATGGCATTTTTTAACCGATCTAGTTGGTTCATGGAGGGGCTTGTATGTGTGTCGGAGTACTTTTACATGAATTGTATGATGGTGTTATTAGACAGTGGTCAAAATCGACATGGTATGTGACTTTTGTGAACTAATGAACTCGGCATCATGAGCCAAGTACTTACAGTACCATCAGGTGTCCACGAGAACTTCCGATCGTCAAGTGTGACTTCTTGTAAAAAAAAAAAAAATTCACTCTGACCTATTTCCAAGGAAGATGTACATGTCCAAACACCAGCTTTTCATTTTCACCTACCGTAGAGGGGCCAATTTTCATACTCGCCATGCAAGGTCCACTGATTGTAATTTCCGTTTTCCGTTTGCACGTTTCAGAAGGTGGAATAAAGTTCTCCCAGGACTGAAAAAGTCAAAAGAGCCCGTTTTTATTTTGGCGGATCACGTTTCAAAAACGGAATTGTGATGTTTTTTGCGGTTCTCACATCTTTGTTCAAAGGGTTCTCTCATTGAACCCCAGATAACCCCCAATTGGAGTTAACTTGTACAATTTTCCTCCGGTGTCGTTTTGCAAAAACTCAGTGAGGTTCTTTCATAGTATACCCATTACTACAACTATCACTGCTCCTCTTCACCTTTCAGATTATTTTGACATCATTTGTCAGATACTGAGCCTGGTGTTGGCTTAGCGGTTAGGGTGCCGGCTTGGGATCCTAGGATCCTGGGTTTGAATCCCGGTCGATCGCTGAATTAACACCAGGGGGGTTGACTCAGCCTGTCATCCTTCCGAGGTCGGCAAATTGAGCACCAGTTCACTGGTAATTCCGGTACTTCCCTGTGTGTCGCAAGAGGTGACTAACAGGGTTGGCGGCAGGAAGGGCATCCAGCCATAAAACATTGCTTCAAAAAGGGGACCATGGTGCCCGAAAAAGGTGAACCCCTGCTCTACGGGGGAAAATGGCCTCGAAAGGTGGTTCTGCCAGGTCCTGGTACTTTGTCATTATTCTAATTTCCGTGTTGTTTAGGCCAAAGTTTCTGTGTACTGAATGAAAGTGAAACTGAAACTGAAAATGAACTGAAATTGTGAAACTGAAAATGTGAAACTGAATGTTTCTGTGTACTCAATTAGCAATGCATCATTTTCCTTTTTGTATTTTTCATCGATGGTCCAAGGCTCACAATGGAGATAACCCACACACACTCGGACACACAACACACACAAACAAACACACACAAACATACACGGAAACACACACACACACACACACACACACTGATGAGCCAAACACAACACAGCAACTAAAATTGGGAGAAGTGCCCTCACTTCCCGGTGCACTCTGGGTACCAGCGATATCATACCAATGGAAACGCTTTTCTCACCGAACTCACGAGGGTATTTCCTCAGGAGGAACTTCCTCCTCCCCATGGATGCCAACCGATGGGGATTGTCCGTGCTCTATCCATTTAAATGCTGAACGTCCAGCAAGGAAGCAGCACGTAGCATTTTAAAGTCTTTGAAAAAATTTTTTTTTTTAAATACTGCATCGAGGCTCGTGAAAGAGCTAACATTTATTTCACAAACAAATCAACCAGACAAACAAAAATATATAAAAAGAGGGAGCGGAAGACGAGATGGGGAGAGAAGGGGAAGCACACAAACACTGAGCCATTGAGCTGCGGATGAAAGCCTTGTATGTGGTGAGGAGCTCAGGTGTGCCAAGGAAGGACTTCGCACAACAGAGGATGCCCAGTCGGCGACTGGTTTTGGAGGCCAGATTTGAAATGTGGTTTTCCCAGGAAAGATCATGGCAGATAGTGAGACCCAAAAGCTTGAGTGACAGAACTTCTTGGAGAGGATTATTCAGAAAGTGGATGGGAGGATTGTCCAGTCAGTCTTTTCGGAGAGACATTGTAAGAGTGTGAGATTTGTCAGGATTGAAAGACATGTTCCACTTGTTTGCCCAGTCTGTGATTTTGTCCAGGTCTGCAGAGAGTGAGGAGGCTGCAGACTGCTGATCTGAGGGATGAGGAATGGAGCGACAGAGAGTAGAGTCATCAGCAAAGAGATAGAGAGGATTTTCAAGAGAGTCAGAGAGATCATTGATGAAGATCAGAAAAAGCACAGGGCCCAGAACACTGCCTTGGGGAAATCCAGCCTGAACAGGAAGAGGAGATGCGAGAAACCCATTCAGGGCCACACGTTGACTACGACTAGAGAGGAAGTCCGCCAGCCATGCGTGGAGATTTCCATCGATACCAAAGGAGGAGAGTTTGGTGAGCAAAGTGGGGTGCCAGACCGTATCGAAGGCACAAGATATGTCAAGAGAGACAGCTCTAATTTCCTGTTTGGCATTGAGGACCTCCATCCATTGTTGAGAAAGCAGAAGCAGCATGTCCAGAGTAGAGTGACCGGGTCTGAAACCAAATTGATGATCAGAGATCAAGCCATTGGAGAAGAGGAAAGATTTCATATTTGAAGCAATGATGGATTCCATGACTTTGCTGATAATTGGGAGAAGGCTGATTGGTCTGTAGTTGCTAGGATCTGTTTTTGCACCTTTTTTGTGCAAAGCAGTAATGTTGGCTGATTTCCAAGCAGATGGCAGATGAGCTTGTGCAAAAGAGTGGGTGAAGAGAACAGAGAGAGGGAGTGAAAGAACGGAAGAACAGGATTTTAGGACCCGTGGGCTGATGCCGTCAGGTCCAGTTGCAGAATCAGAGTCGAGGGTTGACAGAAACCTTTCCACCTTGTCAGGAGGAAAGGACACAAAGTCCAGGAGCAGCTGGGTATGACTAGGTATGGTGGGTACAGAGAGGGATGGGTTTGGGACACAAGATTTAGAGGCAAACACAGAGTTGAGGCATTCAGCTTTTTCACATGTGGAGTCAGCCGTGTAGCCGTTTGAGGTGAGGGAGGGGATGGAGGTGGAACAAACACCAGAAACCGATTTGACCAGATGCCACCAGGATTTGGAAGAGGGAGACAGATAAGAGAGTTCGGTCTTGAGAACGGAGAGATATTGTTTCCTGGCTCTCCTGAGGGTGGACACACACTTGTTTCAGGCTTTGTGAAAGGAAATGAGATTTCCTTC
>NW_027616909.1:90000-127500 GCF_964187855.1 Myxine glutinosa | reverse complement strand
TTGTCAGACACCCAACCGGTCCACCAAGTTTCGTCCAAATCCGTCCACAACTTTTTGAGATATCCCGCTATGTATAGTTTATGGCCCTATCTCCCAATGGTGAAGAATCACTTAAAAAATTATAGTAGCCGGATCCGGATCTTCACCAAAATCTAATCATTTCGTCCTTGTCACATCCGGTACATCTCTGTCAAATTTCGTCCGAATCCATCCACAACGTTTTGAAATATTTTGTTCACAAACGGAGACAGACACGGGTAAAAACATAACCTTCATCCACCTTTGGTCGCGGAGGTCATAACCCTCAACGGGGTGACAATTCGGACTGATGTTGGTATTAACGCTGATTCGCCAGTGCGGCACGTCGATACCGGCCTCCATGCACTTGACCTTTAAACGGACATGTTGGTCGCCAGTAATGGTGCCAGCGACAATGGCCAACACCACTGTGCGGTTTTTATATGCGACTGAGCGATCAAGCAAACAACAATACCTGTTTGATAACGGAGCAAGCATATATGTGGTACTAGCCACAGATGTGGTACTAGCCACGATGTGGTACTAGCCGCGATGTGGTACTAGCCACGATGTGGTACTAGCCACGATGTGGTACTAGACACAAATGTGGTACAAGGCACGATGTGGTACAAGCCGCAGATGTGGTACTAGCCACAGATGTGGTACTAGCCACGATGACATATCTGTGGTACTAGCCGATGACCATCTGCGGTACTAGCCGATGACAGTCTGTGGTACTAGCCACGATGTGGTACTAGCCACGATGTGGTACTAGACACAAATGTGGTACAAGGCACGATGTGGTACAAGCCGCAGATGTGGTACTAGCCACAGATGTGGTACTAGCCACGATGACATATCTGTGGTACTAGCCGATGACCATCTGCGGTACTAGCCGATGACAGTCTGTGGTACTAGCCACGATGACATATCAGTGGTACTAGCCACGATGTGGTACTAGCCGATGACAGTCTGTGGTACTAGCCACGATGACATATCTGTGGTACTAGCCACGATGTGGCACTAGCCACGATGACATATCTATGGTACTAGCCGATGACCATCTGCGGTACTAGCCGATGACAGTCTGTGGTACTAGCCACGATGACATATCTGTGGTACTAGCCGTACACCCAATGACCGTCGTTATGGTCTCTGCGGCCCACCTCTAGTCACAGTTAATGGCAGCCTGATCCCCACATTTGGGAGATGACTACTTACCCTCTGCATTGGGTTACATAGGTGGTTTTACCTTTATATTCTTTACTTTACTTTATTGGGTTACTTTACTGCCGCTCCATACCTCATCCCTCAGATCGGCAGTCCGCAGCCTCCTCACTCTCTGCAGACCTGGTCAAAATCACAGACTGGTCAAACAAGTGGAACATGTCTTTCAATCCTGACAAATCTCACACTCTTACGATGTCTCTTCAAAAAGACCGTCTGGACAACCATCCAATCTACTTTCTCAACAATCCTCTCCAAGAAGTTCTGTCACTCAATCTTTTGGGTCTCACAATCTGCTATGATCCTTCCTGGGAAAAACACATTTCCAAGCTGGCCTCCAAAGCCAGTCGCCGACTGGGCATCCTCCGTCGTGCAAAGTCCTTCCTTGGCACACCTGAGCTCCTCACCACATACAAGGCTTTCATCTGCAGCTAAATGGAATAATGCTCTCCCCTCTGGGCTGGTGCTCCTGCCTCACACCTAGCTCGGCTTCACGCTGTTGAAACCAAAGCTTTCAGAATCATCGGAATCTCCCGCGATGAAGCCGATTGCGAGGGCCTTTCACTCACTCACCGCAGGCAGGTTGGTGGTCTTTCTGTCTTCTACCGACTCCCCTCTGGCCTACCTCCCCCCCCCCCCCAGCCCTGTCTGTGCTTTGTCCCCCAAGTACTCCTACAGGGTCGCACAAGATCTGCCTGCAACCCTCTTCTGGTGAAACTGCCAAAATCAAGACTCTCTGCTCACCTTCACTCTTTCATTCCTCTTTTTCCCGCCTCTGGAACAAACTCCCTCACTCTCTTCAATCCCACTCATCCCTCCAGGTCTTTAAAACAGCTGTTCACCACCATCTCTTATCTTCCCCCATCCAAAAGCTTGATCTTTTCTACCCCCGTTAATCCACCCCAGATTCACTTTTCTGAAATACCGACTTCTTTACTGTCAGTCCTAGCAGTGTCCATGTGGTTTTTTACCTCTCCAAATCCCCCCCCCCCCCCCTACAGCCTCCTCACTGTGGTACTAGCCACTCTTCCCACGCCTCCTCCCCCCCAAGCCCACTACCTCCCACAGATCTCCCGATATCCCTGCTCTCAAATGTTCTCCTTGTGTGCTTCCCCCTCTCTCCCCATCTTGTCTCCCGCTCCCTTTATTTCGTCTTGTGTCCGTTTGTTTTTTTTGTCATTAATGTTAGCTCTTACACGAGCCTCGATCTTGTATACAAAAATATATATTTATGTATGTATTTCAGTTTTTTCTTTTTAATAAATTTGCAAAACTTTCTAAAATCCTGTTTTCTCTTTGTCATTATGGGGTATTGAGTGTAGATTGATGAGGGAAAAAATGAATTTGAACGATTTTAGCATAAGGCTGCAACATAACAAAATGTGAAAAAAGTGAAGGGGTCTGAATACTTTCTGAATGCACTGTATATGTGTGTGTGTATATATATACACAAAGAATTAAGTTAAGCACCCCCCCCGTTTTTTTACAACCTCGCACATTACAAGTTTGTTGTCGTCAAAACAGTGTAATATACCCATGATATTGCTATATTTTCTGGAGAAGTGATATTATGGTCACATAAAAACATAACAATCATGCCGTTTTCAATATTTTATTCTGCATAATTTAAGGTGAAATTTTTTGGGAATTTTAGGCATATTTTCACCTCAATTTAAGTATGGAGCTATAGGTCCATCACGGACAGTGTGGATGACGTTTATGTTTTCTAACGTACAGTCATTGTTCTGAGAAGACCTCTAGCGATCTTTGCGTCAATAACGTCAATAACGTCAATAACGTCAATAACGTCAATAACGTGTAATGTCAATAACGTGTAAGTGACGTCAATAACGTCAATAACTAATGTCATACCAATCATTATTTGCTCTCACATACCTTAGAATATATGCCAATGTATACATATACACAAAGAATATATATTAGGGGGTGCTTACCTTAATTCGTTGTGTAGGGGTGCTTAACTTAATTCTTTGTGTATATATTGTTGCGGATCTCCGACGTCGGCTCTCCCCTTATCAAGAGGGGGTTAATCCCCTTGTCCTTTTATCTGGCCGACGGGATCCTGGAAGTTATAACGTCCTTCCCGGGCAGCGTTAGGTAGGGTTTGTTAGGCCTAGGGATTCGCTACTACCTAAGTACTAGAATAACTCCCGCTCGAATCACAGATATTGATGGAAACGCCGAGCGGATAGCGATCCGCGATCCGAGCTGTTAACAATGGCTAACCCGATTATAGCGGTTCCGATCGTGCCACGTTTACCCAATGGAGAAAAGACTGATACGATCGGATTGAGAGGAAACCAGGAAAATAGGAAGAACAGATTGGTTCATTAATTATGTACAAATAAGAAGAGGAAAGGAAAGAATGTACAAGAAAGAAAGAGGAAGGAAAAGTACACAGGGCAGTCTTAACTACAGTCTTAACCTATTCCCTGGACTCGGGCCCGCTCGCTCTCAGATTCGGTCTCAGACTCCAGACTCACACGGGGATGCAGATGGTAGGGTGGAAGGTCCGGCGATGGTGTCCAGGCTCCAGTCCGGCTCCGGTCCAGCAGACGAAACCCGGCAGGCAGCTCAAGATGTAGTGTAACGCGAGCGGACAATTATAATGACGGGGGAAGGTCAACTTGGGCTATCGGCGTATGTAATTTGTGTACCGGCGCTTTTGTTCTCGCGCTACTGGTCTTACTCGCCCCAAGCGCCCCCTCCCCAATGTCCTGCACGCTGCAGTTCGTAGCAATGCATGCCGCGCTCGCCCAGTCAGCCCTCTCGTAAAGCGCAATTCCTTCCAATGCCAATCTCTGGCTTCAGTTCTCTCGTAAAGCGCACGTCCCAGGTCAAGCGCCTCTCTCTCCCCGCTCAGACCTGAAGGTCAACCTCCTTCCACGGGTGCAGTTGCGTCAGTCCTTCGTAATTGCATCAGTCCTTCTCATAAGCGCAAATTGTCCAAGCCCAGTCCTTTCGAGGGCTTTGCGTGCGCGCTTTTATAAGCCAAGCCAGCAAACGCTCTCAAAGCCCAAAGCCACGCCTGTCAGGCGATCTCACTCCAGCACTGGTTGGCTGGTTATGGCTTACTGGCCCCGCCTTGATGGCTGGTTGACGTGGCCGCATCTCCATCCTGGCGCTCCGCCCCCTTTTCGGGCCTTACCTCGTGGGTTTCTGGGCTGGTTTGAGCTGAAGCCCAGCGAGGTTGCGAATGCTGCTGACAAAGGCGCGTAACAAATTGGGAGGGCCATGGGGCACAGACTGGGAGCACTTAATGGCGTCGCTTGGAAGGGAGGCTGCCAAAATGAATGGAAGGGCCTACTCTTATTTGATTGACACAACGCAGATGCGACTAGTGGGAATGGCCTTATTCTAAACACATACTAAGAAATAACTGACGTCCTATGGTGACCTACGGGTTGCTTGTGGCCTACCTATGGGGTGCTACCTTTAACCTTTAATGATGTTATATTTCCAAGTGTGGGTTCTCAAAACCACAACAATATATATATATATATATACAGACTTGGCATTTAATATGGAATATATTTTTTTTCTTGACTTGGGTTTACTTTCTTAACTCAGTATATCAATCTGATGAGTTTCTTTTACACTTTGGTGATTTATTTGTTAAAAGAACAATGTCACTGATTGTCTGTCGCAGCAAGAAGTCAACAACAGGATTATATCACAGGTGGCGTGGCAAAATGTACGGACAGGTGCATTTGACGAATGGCTTCACAGTTGGGTATACAAGGGTTGTTGCGTTCTGTATAAGTGGAAAACAACTGCTGCACGTTTCCAAAAGTTATTGCCGCTTCCTCTGGAGATGGTCCGTCACCTCGACTATGCTGTTTGTCATGGAGTGGTGGCTTTACGAAATTACGGCATGAAAGACCGTGCTATTGCTCAGCAGTATGGCATCACTCAAGGTCAGGTGTCAAAGATCCTGAAACGAAATGCTCAGAGGGGTGTCCCTACTCCAATACCGAGGCCAGGACATCCCCGCAGAACCACAAGGAGGGATGATCGCCAGCTGCACCAGTTAGTCCGCAATGGCCGTACCAAGTCAGCTAATCGGCTTAGGGCTGAGTGGCAGCAACTGACAAATGTGCCTGTATCCAGAAGGCGAGTCAACCAACGACTGGTTCAAGCAGGCTATCGTGCCAGGCGTCCCCTGAGAAAGCCACGCCTGACCAGACAACACCGCCAGCGCCGATTGCAGTGGGCCAGAGAGCACTGTCAATGGCAGCCAGGACACTGGAATCACGTCATCTTCAGTGACGAGTCTGGATTTCTGGTCTATCATCAAGATGGCCACGTCCGAGTGCGCAGACAAGTGCATGAAGCCTACAACAAAGATTGTATAGTGCCAAGAGTCCAAGCTGGAGGTGGTGGGGTGACCGTTTGGGCTGCTTTTCATGCAGGGGGCAAAACTGACCTGGTTGTTCTGAATGGAAACCTGAACCAGTTCAAGTACAGGGCCATTCTGGAAGAAACATTGCTTCCATTTGCTCGTGCAGCCTTTCGAGGAAACTTTGTCTTCCAAGATGACAATGCACGGCCTCATCGTGCTCGCATGATCCAACACTTTCTTGCTGACCGTGGTGTAGAGCATATGGAGTGGCCTGCCATGTCCCCGGATATGAATCCGAAAGAGAACTTGTGGGCAGAATTAACGCGTCAAATCGACCACTTGGACCAGCAGCCGACCTCTGTGCGTGAATTGCAGCAGGCTATTGTCACTGCATGGCAAGCAATTCCTGTCCAAACCTTGGCAAATTTTGGGACTGCTGAACTTCTATCGGCGTTTTGTGCCACACTGTGCCCATGGCCCACAAACTGCAACCACAGCACAACTGGCTGTCGTCCAAGCGGAATTTGGCACGCAAATGGATGCATGCCTGCAAGAATACATTCACTAAATCTAAAGATTTTGATTAGAGTCCGATAGCATTCTACTCCCGCAAACTTATGCCTGCCAAGACTTGCTACAGCACCTTTGATAAAGAACTGTTCACCATCTACCGAGCTGTGGAACACGTCCGGTATTTCATAGAAGGTCGAGATTTTAAATTTTTTTTGTATACTGAATCGAGGCTCATGAAAGAGCTAACATTTATTTCACAAACAAATCAACCAGACAAACAAAATATATAAAAAGAGGGAGTGGAAGACAAGATGGGGAGAGAAGGGGAAGCACACAAACATAACATTTGAGAGCAGGGTGATGTGTGGGAGGGAGAGAAGGTCTGCGTGTGGGAGGTCTGAGTGTGGGAGGTCTGCATGTTTATGGACCACAAGCCACTTCCTGGAGGTTGCACAGCAGTAAAGATTACTCGCCGCATCAGACTCGACATACAGTGTCTTCAGAAAGTATTCACAGCACTTAACTTTTTGGACACCGCTACTTTCCTATTCCATCTCGAGGTGCTGCATGACGTCATCACCGGGAAGCGAAGGGGGCCCAGCGATGACGCTCGCCGAAAGAAAGTACTCAGTTTTCACTCCGTTTGTTTGTTTTCTTTCTTGTTTGTTTGTTTTATTTCTTGTTTGTCCAGGCGATATCTCAGCCATCCTTTGAGCTAGGAAGCTGAAATTTGGGCACAATATTGAGCACATGTGTGTTTAGCAAAAACAGTATTTTTAATTTTTTTGATTAATCAATTAATTGATTAATTACTTCATTATTATCGATTTATTAAGTACTTATTTATTTCTTTTCTCATCTGGGCAATCTCAGGAACCTTTTGAGCTAGGAAGCTGATATTTGGACACAACAGTGACCAATAATTGATTTGGCTGTAAAAGGTATTTTTGATTTATTGATTAATCAATTAATTATTATTCAATGAATTGCTTCATTAATTATTTTTTTGAAAGTTACAGATTCGGATGAAACTGTGGTGATTTAGATAAGCTTTTAGCCAATTGATTAATAATTTAATGATTTTACGATTAATATTTATTTATTTGAATTGCGCAATCAATCAATCAATTATTGTGCACCTCTCCCTCCCAATACCGTCTTTACGTGCTGCACAGCAGCATCGCCAGGCGCCAAAGGCACCCCGGCTATGCCGCGCACTGGAGGATATGGTATTTATGTATTTGGCATGGGGGCGGTGTACTTTGAATATATCTCTACTTGTTTCACATTTTGTTGTGTTACAACCCGACTTTAAAATGGGTTACATTGAGATGTTTTGTCACAGTTCTACACCTAATACCCAATAATGTCAAAGTGGAAAATTATTTTTAGAAATTTCTGCAAATTAATTAAATATGTATCGTTTAAATGTCTGGAGTCAATAAGTATTCAACCCCTTTGCTATGACACTCCAAATTGAGCTCAGATGCATCGAATTTCCTTTGATCATCCTTGGGATGTCTCTACAACTTGAATGGGGTCCACTTGTGGCCAATTAAATTGATTGGACATGATTTAGATAGAAACACACCTTTCTATAAAAGGTCCCACAGTTGTTATTTCATGTCAGAGCAGAAATTCTACCATGAAATCTTGGGAACTGTACGTATAACTCCACGATAGCATCGCAAGGAGGCATAGATCTGGGGAAGGGTGTAAAACAATTTCTCGAGTGTTGACAGTTCCTAAGAGCACAGTGAGCTGGAAACTATATGGAACTACCCAGACTCTTCCTAGAGCTAGCCACCCGACCAAACTGAGCAACTGGGCAAGAAGGACCTCGGTCATGGAGGTGACCAAGAACACAATGACCACTCTGACAGAACTACAGAGTTCCTTGGCTGAGATTGCAGAACCTGCCGGTAGGACAACAGTCTCTGCAGCAATTCACAAATCTAGGCTTTATGGGAGAGAGCCAGACGGACGGCACTCCTGAGAAAAAACACCTAGCATGATAAAACTACTCAGTATAACCGAACCACCTAGCATAATAAACCACCCAACATAACCAAACTACCCAGCATAACCAAACCATCCTGCATAACCAAACAACCCATAATAACCAAACTACCCAACATGACCAAACCACCCAGCATAACCAAACTACCCAACATAACCAAGCTACCCAACATAACCAAACTACATAGCATAGCCAAGCTACACAACATAACCAAACTACACAGCATAGCCAAATTACCCAACATAACCAAACCACCCTGCATAACCAAACAACCCATAATAACCAAACTAGCCAACATGACCAAACCACCCAGCATAACCAAACTACCCAACATAACCAAGCTACACAACATAACCAAAGTACACAGCATAACCAAGCTACACAACATAACCAAACTACACAGCATAGCCAAATAGCCAAACTACACAATATAACCAAACCACCAAACATAACTAAAGCACCCAACATAACCAAGCTACACAACATAACCAAGCTACACAGCACAGCCAAACGACACAGCATAGCCAAACTACACAACATAACCAAACTACCCAGCATAACCAAACTACCCAGAATAACCAAACTACCCATAATAACCAAACTAGCCAACATGACCAAACCACCCAGCATAACCAAACTACCCAACATAACCAAGCTACACAACATAACCAAAGTACACAGCATAACCAAGCTACACAACATAACCAAACTACACAGCATAGCCAAATAGCCAAACTACACAATATAACCAAACCACCAAACATAACTAAAGCACCCAACATAACCAGGCTACACAACATAACCAAGCTACACAGCATAGCCAAACGACACAGCATAGCCAAACTACACAACATAACCAAACTACCCAGCATAACCAAACTACCCAGAATAACCAAACTACCCAACATAACCAAACTACACAGTGTAGCCACATAGACAAACTACACAGCATAACCAAACTACACAACATAACCAAACTACACAACATAACCAAACTACACAACATAACCAAACTACACAACATAACCAAACTACACAGCATAGCCACATAGACAAACTACACAGCATAACCAAACTACACAACATAACCAAACTACACAGCATAGCCACATAGACAAACTACACAGCATAACCAAACTACACAACATAACCAAACTACACAGCATAACCAAACTACACAACATAACCAAACTACACAGCATAACCAAACTACACAACATAACCAAACTACCCAGCATAACCAAACTACACAGCATAACCAAACTACACAACATAACCAAACTACACAGCATAACCAAACTACATAGCATAACCACAAAGCCTCCCTCATGACCAAACTACACAACATAACCAATCCACCCAGCATAACCTTTGTCAAAACGCTACTTCGGCACCACCGACTCTTTGTAAAGAGTATGGTACGTTGTTTATGAAATGTTGCTGAAACATCGAGGTGAAAATATCACATTTGATAAAGTTCATTCATGATATGGTAATTCTTCGTTAAGTGAGCCCTTCACGCCGGTATGTGAAATAGTTTACCACGAATGCAAAATTCTTCAATAGACAAATATCGGTTTCTCAAACTTGCCCTTTGAATTCCGAGCCACGGGTTTGGAATTCCGATCCTTGGTACTTATGTTGTGGTGAATGGATGTGCCTGTAAATACCGTGCTAAGAATCTAACAACGCCTCAACAGAATAACATTGGAAGACTTTCAAATTCCATACCAAGCCTGATGGATCACGGTGAATGATCCATAACAATGTTCCATAATGTTCTACGAAGATCATCCCAAAAGTTCAGAACACCCAATTGTAACATTTTGAGTGAAAGGTCAAGATGATTACTTTGAACATTGGTGCTGCATATGCAGAGTACACTGGGAGGTTTTCCATTGCCTTTCCCAACGAAGTTAATTGAGAAATTAGTGTATTGTCCTAAGGTGGGTGTATTGAGACATTACCGAACCAGCAAATGGTAACTCGTGCAGTAAATGGCGAAAATGCGAATGTGGAACCCGTGTATTTGTTTACATGTGAAAAGAGAGCAGTTTCACACGGGTGGAAACTCAAAATCATAATTGTGTTGAGCAATTGATGAAACCTCTAACCCACCTTAGGACACCTGCTGGGAACCCAAAATGTTCCACAGAAAATGTAGTGGGGCTACCTCCAAAACTGAGGGAGTAGTTCAGGGACGGACAGACAGACAGACAGTCCTGCTTTTTTATATAGATCTCACGATGTGCAGATGTCTCTGGTATATATCAGGTTTCTCATTCTATTCGTGTTGTTTCAGGAATTAAAATCATCTACGACGATACTTCTGCCAAATAATTACGACTTTCTTTTGGGGTTGGCTGGGTAAACATTTGCCCAAAGCCTTTCACGAAGAGGGACAGGCCATGCCTGATGGTTAACTGGAGCTGATGTGGGCAGGAACTTGTAATTTGTTCAAGATGCCGGGGATTACTCATGTCCCCTTCATGGAAGACAACCCTCAGATATTGGAAACGATTTCTGACTCGAGACAAAACTGGTATCTGTAACATCCAACAACGACCGGTGCTGGCAGATGGGTCTCCCGGCTTAACGCATTCCTGAGGAACACCCATTGTTGAATCTTCCTGCGTGGAAAATACCAGAATGGCAGTTTATAGTTGAAACCTCTGCGCACAAACCTCGACGCTATTCTTCCTGGCATTTACAAAAAAATTTTTTTTTGAAGTTATTGACATTGTAATGAAACTAACCTTCAGTGTGCAAATCTCTGTTAAATAAATAAATAAAAACAATACACTATATTATGAGGATTTTATTAATTTGTGGAGTTAAACCATTTAAGAGTCATAATTACTTTTGAAAAACCTTTAAGAAAATGTGCTCATTCATTCAATGATCTTTCCTTTGCATTGTGCAATCATTACCTCCACTACCAAAGCTGGATGGAGGTTATGGTTTCACCCCTGTCTGTTTGCCTGATTTTTGTTTGTTTGCACAATATCTCAAAATGTTGTCGACAGATTCGGACTAAACTTGGTGGACAGGTTCGGTGTGTGACAAGGACAATTTTATTCGATTTTGATGAACATCCGGATGCGGATCTGATAAAAAAAATTCTTTCCAAGTAATTCTTCACCATTGGGAGATGGGGCCAAAAACGACATATAGCATGATATTTCAAAAGGTTGTGGAGGAGTTATGACAAAACTAGGTGAATGAGTTGGTTAGGTCACAAGAACAAGCCGATTCGATTTTGGTTCAGGTTCAAATCCAGATCTGGCTGGTGGGATACAAACATAAACTAACTAGAACGGCACTAAGTGGAGAGCTTACCTCCGCCTGGTTGGCCATATCACTCAATGGTGAAGAATCACTTAAAAAATTAAACAATTCTCATATCCGAATCCATATTCAGATCTTCACCAAAATCGAATCTGTTAGTCCTTGTCAGACACCCAACCGTTCCACCAAGATTCATCCAAATCCGTCCACAACTTTTTGAGATATCCTGCTATGTATCGTTTTTGGCCTGATCTCCCAATGGTGAAGAATCACCGAAAAATTTAATATAAAAATCGCAGTTCATGTCTATCAATTATATAAGCAAATTATATTCATATTGGAGGGAGACCATTCATAAAAACTTGTGAGGCCACCAACATAGTTATAGATCAGGAAATGCCCAAACGAGGTGAAGTGATCAGCCAATGAACTCAAAACAAAAAACAAACCCCATAAATATTGTATTTCCTAATTGCCACATTGACAGTACCAGTGAGTTGTCCGTGCCCGCACGAAATCCTAAATTTGTGATGATGGTGGAAAAAATGCAAATGACGTCTTCTGTCATCGACCCGGCAAGCTGGGAGCAACAATTCGCATTTATTGCCACATCTAATGCAATTCAAATGCTTTAATGGTGGCGAGGTGCTCCATTTGAAACTGTTTTTTGGATATTTGTACCGTTTTGATACCTAGGGTCTGTAATCAATTTTGTATTGGTGTCAAAGCCAGTGGACAATTACAAATTAATAGTAGGATGGTTGAATACTAACTAGCAGGGTTACCCGGCGATGCCCGGTTAGGATGGTCCAAAAAACATCGATCTCTCCGATTTTGATGCTCTACTGGATTATTGTTAGAAATGGTCTAAAACATTCACCCACCAAATATTTTCGCTCAATTCAATCTAGAAACTCATACACACTTCAATTGAAATATGGCGTTTTTCACCAAATTTGGCTATTTTCGGCAAATATGGACAAAAGTTAAAATCATGTGACACAAATGTATTTATTACAGATTTCACATAATGTTACTAAAATGTGGCACAGGCATCAAGTAAATTATCTCATCTGAACCATTTCCATAAATATCTTGATAAAAGATATACGAACAATTATTGGATAGGACATGGCATTTCAAGTTCTAGACCTATATTGATGTGTACGCATATAATGACATAAAAAGCATAGCATCTTGGAGTTAGTGTGATGTATGTGTGATGTGTGTATGAGTTTATAGATGACTCAGATGAAAAATATTTTTTGAGTAAATGATTTAGTTTAGACCATTTCTAACAATAATGCAATAGAGCATCAAAATCCAGATAAAAAAGTGATTTTTTTTGCATTTTTGGACCACCCTATGCCCGGTGCTGTTCCAATTTAGTTTGCATTTTGAAGAATTTTTTTCCTTTTCTTTCGCGCCAAGACTTTATTTAGGTGAGAACCTAAAATACTTACCTGCACCCACTAATAAATGTGTTTGGGGATCATTTAATATTACCTTTCATGTAGCTATAAAGGCTTAGGCACTATAGAGCGACTTTGAGAAAAAACCCCCAAAAAATCGAACTTCTTTTTCAAAATTCTCCAAAACTACTCTGCAACACTCACGGATGAACCCCTGAAAGTTTGACGAAGATATGTTTGGACATCTTTGAGAAAAATGGCGACACACAGACAGACACAAACCTCAAGTGTAGATTGTTCAACAGGATGGTGGAGAGGTAGTGCATTTACCCTTTTTTTGTCTAAGACTGGGTTAGATTCCTCATCCAACCAGCGGTGTAGTGCCAAATTTGAGGTACCGCAGCCCTACAAAAAATGTCAGCCGTGACGTCATCACCAGATCTACGTCCCATAAAGGCGTAACATGACACTAACCATGTGAGTCGCCAAAATGAGAGATAAATAAAATATTCACATTTAACCATGAAAAGCAAAAACATAACTCTCACACCCAATTAATCCTACAATTAAGAATACCCTTTTTAAAAAATCAGATCGATTTAGTCTTCAACCACCGTTTTTCAACAAAACTATGTATTTTAAGAAATAATAATAACGAGTATAAAGCGCGTCAAAATGACGGGTTGGAACAGTTTTTGACGGCACAGCCGCATGAGCAGGCCAATGTATGAAGCCTCGGCCTAGTTTCAGGGGTGTTTATATCATCTTTGTTTATTAGACATCATACAGACGTAAATGAACACTCGTTTACTCTATGTGCATTGCACATCATGTGCAGCAAATTTAATCTGCCCTGTGCCTTGTATTTATTGTGATTTAAAAAATACCGCTTCTGTACACCGACCTTGAGGCTCAGTTGGCAAGCCACCGTCTACAATTCCAATGTAAGAGGCATAAATTCTTCTTCTTTTGGGTCTTCAAGGGTCTTGGGGTCTTTGGGGTATTTTGGGTTTTCAGGGTCTTTTCGGTCTTTTAAGTCCTCTGGGTCATTTGGGTCCTTGGAGTCTTCATGGTCTTTGGGGTATTTTGGGTCTTCAGGGTATTTAATGGTCTTTGGGGTATTTTGGGTCTTTTTTTTTTTTTTTTTTTTGTATACAAGATCGAGGCTCGTGAAGGAGCGAACATTTATCACACAGAAAGACAAACCGACAAACCGACACATAACTGACAAACCGACACATAAAACAAAAAGCATCGGGAGCGGTAGACAAGATGGGGAGAGAGGGGGAAGGACACAAACACAACATTTGAGAGCAGGAACCGAGAGACATGGAGACATCGAGAGATCTGTGGGAGGGAGAGGGCTTTGGGGGGGAGGCATGGGAAAGGGGGTGGGAGAGGCATAAAACATATGGACACTGCCAGGACTACCAGGAAAGAAGTTGGAATTACAAACAAGGTGGATCTGGGGTGAATTAGTGGGGGTAGAAAAGATCAAGGTTTTGGATGGGGGAAGATAAGAGATGGTGGTGAACAGCTGTTTTAAAGACCTGGAGGGAGGAGTGGGATTGAAGGAGTGTGGGAGTTTGTTCCAGAGGCGGGAGAAAAGAGGAATGAAGGAGTGAAGGTGAGCAGAGAGCCGAGATTTTGGCAGTTTAACCATCAGAGGCTTGCTGGCAGATCTTGTGCGACCTGTAGGAATATTTGGGGGACAGAGCACAGAGAGAGCTGGGGGAGCAAGGCCGGAGAGGAGTCGGTAGAAGACAGAAAGACCACCTACCTGCCTGCGGTGAGTGAGTGAAAGGCCCTCAGAGATAGCTTCATCGCGGGAGATTCCAATGATTCTGAAAGCTTTGGTTTCAACAGCGTGAAGCCGAGCTAGGTGTGAGGCAGGAGCACCAGCCCATAGGGGAGAACAGTATTCCATTGAGCTGCGGATGAAAGCCTTGTATGTGGTGAGGAGCTCAGGTGTGCCTAGGAAGGACTTCGCACGACGGAGGATGCCCAGTCGGCGACTGGCTTTGCAGGCCAGCTTGGAAATGTGGTTTTCCCAAGAAAGATCATGGCAGATAGTGAGACCCAAAAGCTTGAGCGACAGAACTTCTTGGAGAGGATTGTTGAGAAAGTAGATGGGAGGGTTGTCCAGTCAGTCTTTTCGGAGAGACATAGTAAGAGTGTGAGATTTGTCAGGATTGAAAGACATGTTCCACTTGTTTGACCAGTCTATGATTTTGTCCAGGTCTTCAGAGAGTGAGGAGGCTGCAGACTGCCGAGGTATTTAGTGTCTTTTGTGTGTTTAACGGTCTTTTAAGGGTATTTGGGGGTATTTTTGGGTCTTTGGGATCTTTAAGGGTTTTTGGGATATATTGAGTCCTGGCAGTATTTTGGATCTTTGGGGTATGTTGGATCTTTAACAGTCTTCAGGGTCTTTTGGGTCTTCAGCGTATTTTGGGTCATCAGGGTCTTTTCCGTATGTTGGGTCTTCGGGGAATTTGAGGTTTCAGAGTCCTTGGGGTCTTCTGGGTCATGGGGTCTTCTGGGTCTTTAACAGTCTACAGGGTATTTTGTGTCTTCGGTTATTTTGGGAGTTTGTGGTCCATTGGGTCTTCGGGGTCTTCTGGGTCCTTGGGGTCTTTTGGGTCCTCAGAGTCTTTTAGGTCTTTTAACTGGTGGACACACAGTCGTGTTCAAAGATTGCCCGTAAACCGCCCCCCCCCCCACCCTATCCCCCACTCAAATCGGTCTTTTCTCGAAGTCTTTAAAACCTACCTTATGATGACACACACACACACACACACACACACACACACACACACACACACACACACACACACACACACACACACACACACACACACACACACACACACACACACACTGTGTTTTATATGGCAGATTATTTTAAAACATTTTTTTATTTAGTACCATTTGATAAGAGCTGGCAGGATTGCCGAGCCTAGAGGTCCACACACTCTCCTCTGAGCTGTCTCTCTTGGGTTCAAATCCCAACACAGCTATAAACTGTCATCCTGGGGTTTCACATTCAGGGTGATTCATCGGTGTGTGCACCGACCCTCGGATAGACGTTAAACCGGGTGTACCGTCGAGCAGCATTAGTTGTTACTCCCGCCAGAGAGTCATGCATTCGATCGTGTGTGTGTGTGTGTGTGTGTTTGTGAACAAGATACTCTTATTCGTGCCACGCTTAGTCAATTGAAGAAACCACAGAAATGGTTGAATCTGGAAGAAAGGAAGAACAAATGGGTTTAATTATTCCCACACGTATATACAGGTTCAAGGACGAAGAGACACAGAGCAATCCTTAAGTAGTCTTAACTTATCCCTTGGACAACGGGCCCGTCTCACACTCACACAGGGAATTGCAGATGGGCAGGTGTTCCCCAACGCGTCCAGAGATGGTCCCCGTCCGGCTCTCCACGGTCCCCGGCACGTCCCGTGAAGATGGTGGCAGGCAAAGACAGGGACTCGTAGCGCGTCTCTCGTACAAGCAGATTATGGGGCAGAACGGTAGAGGGCGGACTTCAGCGCGGCTGGCGGTTACTCAGCCCTGCTCACTCGCGCGTCTGAAATGCGCTGTATTCATTCTAAGCGCGTCTGGCTGCGCTCGCGTATATGTAACGGCCAACTCCTCTTCTTCTATACACTCTGAGCTGGATAGCGTGCGCGTTCTCGTGCAAGTGCGTCAAGTTCATCAGCTTTCACCGCTTATCAAGTTCTTTCGCCAATCCTTTTGCCGCAAGTCCTGCGTTCCTCTGCGAATCCTGGCGTTCAAGTCTCATTAAGTGTTCCCGTGCTAGTCCTGTCGAGGGCTTTCGTGCAGCGGTTTAATATCTACGCCCCCCAAACGTTCTGGAACTCACTCGAACCTTCTTACCACGCCCTCTGACGCCACGCCGCCATCACCACCTCCGAGCTCTGATTGGCGGCTCGTGCTTACCGTCAGCGCTTCCGCCGCTCCACCCTCGACTCCGCCCCGACCTTCCTAGGCCTGCCTCCTGTTAACTCGCCCAATAATAATTAATCAACCAATGCTTAGCAAACTGGATCGAGCCTATGGTGGCTGGAAAATCGGTGGCAAGTAGGGCCTATTCTCCTGGCTCCTACTCAACGCAGAACTAACAAAGGAAAAGGACTAAGCTTACAAATACTAAGACATAACTATACTATCGCGAGGCTACATGTTGCTTGTGTGACTAACTATGGGGGGCAAACTTTAACCTTTATTAAACTCACTTGACAGACTCAAAACCGCAACAATATATAACTGTGAGAAATAGTAGAAACTCCACAGTACGAGCAGGGCGTCTCATTTGCATTAAATAAATAATCGGGAGATTAAATCAGACGCGGACGTAGCTTCAGGACGGTCGATCTTTAATTTTCGACAAGCTTTCGACCAACAAAGGTCTTCTTCTTAGTCATCCCCAAGTTCAGCAGAAGTGGGCGTCTTCCGCTGAACTTGGGGACGACTAAGCCATTGTCCCAATGGCATATCATACAACATGATAGCCATTGTCTCAAGAACAGCCACATCACTGATCCAGCCACACTTCAATTTATTGTTGTCATCTACACTTTCCATGCCGTCACGTTTTCTAGCGTGGAAATACTTTTAGTGAAACATAACATACAGTGCATTCAGAAAGTATTCAGACCCCTTCACTTTTTTCACATTTTGTTATGTTGCAGCCTTATGCTGAAATCGTTTAAATTCATTTTTTCCCTCATCAATCTACACTCAATACCCCATACTGACAAAGAGAAAACAGGATTTTAGAAAGTTTTGCAGATTTATTAAAAAGAAAAAACGGAAATATCACATTGACATAAGTATTCAGACCCTTTGCTATAAACCACCTTTAGAGGCCATTTTCACTATATCTGGATATAAAATTGATGGAAAGTTTGTCTCGCTTCTGGGCCTTGCTTTATTCGGCAATTCATACTGGTCTGTGCTCCCTAGGTCTAACACATCAACATATTGAAGCTTAACAAGAATTGACCGTAATTGTTTGGCCATAAAAGCACACAAAACATAATATTTATCTCAATCGATCGTGAAAGGAAGTTCCTTTCTTTCTTTTTTTCCTACTCCAATATGGCGGCACATACAAATTGCTGACGTCACTTAACAATCTCTTCAGTGCTATCTTGGTATTCGACCAAATGCTATCCCGGCTGTCATTTTTAGTTTTCCTCGATTCTCTTGTGACAACAACTTCCCCAAACGAATTGGTAGCGTTTGCATTGGCAACAGAGAGTACTGGGAAGAGTAAAAGAAAGCGAAACAAGTACAGCTTCATACGAAGCTGTAACTTTATGAAAAATTAATTAAATAGGTCATTAATCCCCAAAAATTTTTTTTATTGATTATTCAATATAATTAATCGATTAATTGATTAATCAATAAATAAAAAATATCCTTCATAGCCACATCACTTGGCCACTGTCGTGTCCAAATATCAGCTTCCTAGTTCAAATGGTGCCCAAAATATTGCCCAGATGAGAAAGAAAATAAATAAATCATTAATAATGAAAATAAATAAATAATAATTATTAAAAATTTAAATAATTAATCAATTGGCTAATATAATACATAAACCACCACCATTTCATCTGAATCTAACTTTAAAAAAAAAATTAATTAGGTCATTAATGGAATAATTAAATAATTAATCGATTAATTGATTAATCAAAAATAGCCTTTACAGCCAAATCACTTGGTCATTGCCATGTCCAAATATCAGCTTCCTAACTCAAAAGGTGCCTGAGATAATGCCCAGAAGAGAAAGGAAATATACAAGTACTTAATTAATCGATAATAATTAAGTAACTCATCAATTAATCGATTAATCAAAAAACAAAAAATACGGATTTTGAAAAAGTACTTACTCACTATTGTGCCCAAATTTCAGCTTCCTAGCTCAAATGATGGCTGAGATATTGCCCGGACAAACAAACAAACAAACAAATGAAAAATCGGTCAGAGACCGAGGACTTGCCGGGATGTACTTTTTTATCGGCCAATTTGGACAAATATGGCGGCCGAACCACGTGACCGATGACGTCATGATTATTTGTTTTCTAAACTAATTTATTCCTTGATGATGCTCAAGAAATTTCATCTTGATCGGATGAAGTTTTGTACTTGTCGAATTATGACGTCATAATAGAGGCACCTATGACATCATCATTAACATATTTTATTCCCCATGGAGAGTTCTTTACAATGAGCCATGTTTCAATTTTTTCTATTCAGCACTTTCGGAGATATAGAGGTGCAAAGTTTTTCGGTTTTTCCAAGATGGCGTCCAAACCACGTGACCGATGACGTCATCATTATTTTTTTTCCTCCACCAGTTTCTCCACAGCGACATAATAGCACATTAAATGTGTGTTTCCCCATCATGCTGCTCATCTTTTAGGAGTATTTTAGATGTACGTTTCCCAATCGGCCTGTTACCCGATTTTAGCGTAGGTTGTGCCCATGGTGTGGTCATTCTTGTTTTTCATACAACTCTCAGCTTGGTGCTTCACAGGAAGGGTGTCGCACCACAATGTGCTCAGTCTCTCGGATGGGTGTTAAGCCGGGTGTTCCGTCTACCAGCATTAGTCACTGCGTGTTAAAGATCCCACGGCATCTTTTGGAAAGAGTAGGCGAGTTATTTTCGACAAGCTAAACAAATCAGCCGAGAGTTGAATAAGAGGCCTGGCCTAGCTAACCAGTTCGTAAAAAGACTTTAATATAAGGGCTAACAACATTCCCCAGCCGAACCCAGGACGGATAAATAAATTGGAGCCATATAAGAACAAGATCTGCCTGCAACCCTCTTCTGGTGAAACTGCCAAAATCAAAACTCTCTGCTCACCTTCACTCTTTCATTCCTCTTTTCTCCCACCTCTGGAACAAACTCCCTCACTCTCTTCAATCCCACTCCTCCCTCCAGGTCTTTAAAACAGCTGTTCACCACCATCTCTTATCTTCCCCCATCCAAAACCTTGATCTTTTCTACCCCCGTTAATTCACCCCAGATCCACTTTTCTGAAATACCGACTTCTTTCCTGGAAGTCCTAGCTGTGTCCATGTGTTTTTTTTTTTACTCTCCCACCCCCCACCCCCTTCCCACGCCTCCTCCCCCCAAGCCCTCTGCCTCCCACAGATCTCCCGATGTCCCTGCTCTCAAATGTTGACGTGTGTGCTTCCCCCTCTCTCCCAATCTTGTCTCCTGCTCCCTTTATTTTGTCGTATGTGTCCGTTTGTTTTTTTGTCATTAATGTTAGCTCTTCCCTTGATCTTGTATACCAAAAAAATAATAATAATAATAATAAGCATTAGTATTTGTAGTAGTAGTAGTAGTAGTAGTAGTAGTAGTAGTAGTAGTAGTAGTAGTAATAGTAGTAGTAGTAGTAGTCTGAGTCTAGCTTGTATTGCATATTGGGAATAAATCTACACTTTGTTAATTCAATACATTAATAAATGCCAAATGCAAATCCCTCTGCTTGTAGCGCACACAGCACATGGGTCCTGCATCTACAATCAGTGTTCCGTTGTAATAAATGTGTCATAATCCAGGTGCCCTACCATCACATTCGTTAACCAGACGCGTGGGCTGCTCTTTGTCTGGCAGTGGCACCGTCAATTCCTGTCCAAGGTGCAAGCAAACAGCAGCTGCAGGCGGTAAAAGAGAGGAGGCAGGGGCGTCTTTGCACGAGTGTCTGCCATTTTTGGTCTCTTGGCCGGCTGTTATCTCGGAATTTCCCGCCCACGAGTGGACACATACGCCTCGGACCGCCTCCGCACTTCTTAGCTCTTTGACCCATCACTGTTGTTGATCACATGGAAACAGTAATGGCCTTGTCTCTGCGTATCTATCTCAATTTGCGTCGGTCTTTTTCTGGCTTCTGAAGAAACATCATTATATAGAGGATGCTCAAGAAAAAAAAGTTTACAAAGTCGTCCATTTTACAATGATCTGGATGGTGATTCCAATATGGCACCAATCTAAATCTAACTTGGGGTTAAGCCTTTGGGCAACTCATCTATCAGCACGACCCTTTTATTTTTGGTATGAAAGATCTTGGCTCGTCGAACAGCAACAAGACAGAGAGGAAAATGGCGATGTCCTGATAGAGGGACCGCAGGCGGATGTAACGTGCCATGTCGACCTCACCAGTGGTGTTGCCCTGTCGCCCTAGTGCTACAACTGCACCCAAACAGTCTGCAAGGGCCTGTAGACATGCCCACACGTTTTACTTGCCCACGAGAAAAAAAATTATTCGGTTCCAATGTAAGCGATGTTTACATTTTAGTCGTTTGGGCCTAGCTTCTTTTGGATTCATTCACAGACTTTTGCATAGGTCTCTCGGATTGTTTGACTGTAAACAAACCAAACCAAAGCATTCTAATAAACTGGACAGCAATCCTAAACTCCTTAAAAACCATTGAATTAAGTTGGCAATTTTATACATGTTGAATAATGTTTTTGGAAAAACTATCCAAGGTGGAGGGGCTTGTGGTTGATGGAGCGGGTTAGTGGCCGAAAATTGTGACCAGGGTGTTTCCTAGGCAGCGTGAGGCATATACAGTCACGTGAAAAAGTAAGTACACCCCATGTAAAGTTTTGACTTTTTCAACATATTCCAACATTCAGCTGTTTGATCTTCATCTCAACAATATTGATAGATAAAGGTGATATAATATAACAAATATCATGAAACATTTACATTTTGTAGTCCATTGTATAATTTAAATAAACATAAATGCAAATTTCGCATGTGGGAAAAGTAAGTACACCCTTGGCTCTAATGGGTGGTATTGCCCCCTTTGACAGAAACAACCTCAAGTAGGCGTTTCTGATAACTGTCTACCAGTCTCTGACATCGACTGGGAGAAATTTTTGCCCACTCCTCCATGCAGAATTCTTTCAGCTGTGCGATGTTTGAGGGGTTTCTTGCATGCACAGTTCGTTTCAAATCCCCCCACAACATCTCGATGGGATTTAGATCCGGGCTTTGACTTGGCCATTCCAGAACCCTCCATTTATTTCTTTTCAGCCATTCCTTGGTGGATTTACTGGTATGTTTAGGGTCGTTGTCATGTTGCAACGTCCACCTTCGGTTGAGCTTCAACTTTCCGACAGATGGCCTCACATTATCCTCGAGCACCCTCTGGTACAATGAAGAATTCATAGTGGATTATATGATGGTGAGCTGCCCAGGCCCTGATGCAGCAAAGCTGCCCCAAACCATAATATTTCCACCACCATGCTTTACAGTTGGTATCAGGTTCTTGTGGGCAAATGCTGTCTTTAGTTTTCGCCAAACATGTCTTCTGGTACTGTGGCCAAATAGCTCTACCTTTGACTCATCTGTCCAGAGCACATTGTTCCAGAAGTGTTGGTCTTTGCCGAGGTGTTCATTGGCAAACTTTAGTCTTGCCCTGATGTTCTTTCTGGACAGCTAAGGTTTCCTCCTGGCACACCTCCCATGTAGATCAAATTTGTGCAGCCTCTTTCTCATGGTAGACTCGTGCACTTTGACATCAACAGTGGCAAGAGCTACATGTAGGTCCCGTGATCACATTCTGGGGTTCTTCGAGACTTCTTTCAGCATCTTACGGTCTGCTCTCGGGCTGAACTTGCTGGGGCGGCCTGACCTGAACAAGTTGGCAGTTGTTTGGAATCTTCTCCACTTGTAGATGATCTTCCGGACAGTCGAATGATTGATTTCAAATTGTTTGGAGATCTTTTTAAATCCCTTCCCAGACTCGTAGGCATCTATAACCTTCTTTCTGAAGGCCTCAGAGAGCTCTTTTGATCTAGGCATGGTGACGCTGCACACTTCAACAACAAAGAGCAAACAAAACGAAATGTCTGAGGTTTAAATAAGACAGGTTCCTCCAAGATCCTCTCTAACGATGTTCTAATCATTTGCACCTGAGCTGGTGCACCTGATTCTAATTTTAAGTATTTGAAGTAATGATAAATGTGGGGGTGTACTTACTTTTTCCACATGCGAAATTTGCATTAATGTTTATTTAAATTATACAATGGACAACAAAATGTAAATGTTTCATGATATTTGTTATATTATATCACCTTTATCTGTCAATATTGTTGAAATGAAGATCAAATAGCTGTATGTTGAAATATGTTAAAAAAGTCAAAACTTTACATGGGGTGTACTTACTTTTTCACGTGACTGCACGTGTGTGCCGTCCCTCGGATGGATGTGAAACCAGAGTACCTACCTATCTCTCAGCAGTGGTTCTTGATTTAACATTAAATATCGTATGTTGTAGTTGATGGAAAGTTGAATATCATATGTTGTAGCTGGTGGAATGTTAAAGATCATATGTTGTAGTTGGTGGAACGTTAAAGATCGTATGTTGTAGTTGATGGAACGTTGCAAATTGTACGTTGTAAATGGTGGAACGTTAAAGATCATAGGTTGTAGTTGGTGGAACATTAAAGATCACATGTTGTAGTTGGTGGAACGTTGCAGTTTGTATGTTGTAAAGGGATGAACGTTAAAGATCGTATGTTGTAGTTGATGGAACGTTGCAGATTGTATGTTGTAGTTGGTGGAACGTTAAGGATCGTATGTTGTAAATGGTTGAACGTTAAAGAGCGTATGTTGTAGTTGGTGGAACGTTGAAGATTGTGTGTTGTAAATGGATGAACGTTAAAGAGCGTACGTTGTAGTTGGTGGAATGTTAAAGATCGTATGTTGTAGTTGATGGAACGATGAAGATCGTGTGTTGTAAATGGATGAACGTTAAAGAGAGTATGTTGTAGTTGGTGGAATGTTAAAGATCGTATGTTGTAGTTGGTGGAACATTAAAGATCACATGTTGTAGTTGGTGGAACGTTGCAGATCGTATGTTGTAAATGGTTGAACGTTAAAGATCGTATGTTGTAGTTGGTGGAACGTTAAAGATCATATGTTGTAGTTGGTGGAACGTTAAAGATGGTATATTGTAGTTGGTGGAACGTTGCAGATTATATGTTGTAAATGGTGGAACGTTAAGGATCGTATGTTGTAAATGGATGAACGTTAAATATCGTTTGTTGTAGTTGGTGGAACGTCAAGGATCGTATGTTGTAAATGGATGAACGTTGAAGATCGTATGTTTTAAATGGTTGAACGTTAAAGAGCGTATGTTGTAGTTTGTGGAACGTTGAAGATCGTATGTTGTAGTTAGTGTAACGTTAAAAATCGTATGTTGTAGTTGGCGGAACGTTAAAGATCGTATGTTGTAAATGGTTGAACGTTAAAGATCGTATGTTGTAGTTGGTGGAACATTGAAGATCGTGTGTTGTAGTTGGTGGAACAATGAAGATCGTGTGTTGTAAATGGTTGAACGTTAAAGATCGTATGTTGTAAATGTTTGAACGTTAAAGATCGTATGTTGTAGTTGGTGGAACATTGAAGATCATATGTTGTCGTTGGTGGAACGTTGAAGATCGTATGTTGTAGTTGGTGGAACATTGAAGATCGTATGTTGTAGTTGGTGGAACGATGAAGATCGTGTGTTGTAAATGGTGGAACGTTGCAGATCGTATGTCGTAGTTTGTGAAGAGTCGGTGAGCTATCCCGTCGCTCTGAACAAATTAAAAACTTCCTTCCTTATAACGAATGCCATATATTGTTTTTGCTGTTCTTATTGATCAGCTAATACGTTCCTTTGAAAGTAAAAACAATAATCCTAAATCGAGTTTTAAACAAGGCGTTGGAATGGATCGGATTGTCAAAGTACGAGAGTAATAAAAAGGGGTAATAAAAAACTTGGTTTATTACGAGGCATACGTCTTGGTAAACCAAGTATATAATGTACAGTGCATTCAGAAAGTATTCAGACCCCTTCACTTTTTTCACATTTTGTTATGTTGCAGCCTTATGCTGAAATCGTTCAAATTCATTTTTTCCCTCATCAATCTACACTCAATACCCCATAATGACAAAGAGAAAACAGGATTTTAGAAAGTTTTGCAAATTTATTAACAAAAAAAACCTGAAATATCACATTGACATAGGTATTCAGACCTTTTGTCATGACACTTGAAATTTATCTCAGGTGCCTCCCATTTCTCTTGGTCATCTTTGAGATGTTTCTACACCTTGCTTGGAGTCCACCTGTGGTAAATTCAATTGATTGGACATTATTTGGAAAGGCACACACCTGTCTATATAAGGTCTCACAGCTGGCAATGCACATCAGAGCAAAAACCAAGCCATGAGGTCGAAGGAACTGCCTGCAGAGCTCAGAGACAGGATTGTGTCGAGGCACAGACCTGGGGAAGCCTACAAAAAAATTTCTGCTGCATCGAAGGTTCCCAAGAGCACAGTGGCCTCCATAATTCTTAAATGGAAGAAGTTTGGAACAACCAGGACTCCTCCGAGAGCTGGCCGCCTGGCCAAACTGCGCAATCGGGGGAAAGCCCACTTGGAGCTTGCAAAAAAGCACCTAAAGGACTCTCAGACTGTGAGAAACAAGATTCTGTGGGCTTCCCCAGATCTGTGCCTCGACACAATCCTGTCTCTGAGCTCTGCAGGCAGTTCCTTCGACCTCATGGCTTGGTTTTTGCTCTGATATGCATCGTCAGCTGTGAGACCTTATATAGACAGGTGTGTGCCTTTCCAAATCATGTCCAATCAATTGAATTTACCACAGGTGGACTCCAAGCAAGGTGTAGAAACATCTCAAAGATGATCAAGAGAAATGGGAGGCACCTGAGCTAAATTTCAAATGTCATAGCATAGGGTCTAAATACTTATGTAAATGTGATATTTCAGTTTTTTCTTTTCAATAAATTTGGAAAACTTTCTAAAATCCTGTTTTCTCTTTGTCATTATGGGGTATT
Organism: Myxine glutinosa; assembly: GCF_964187855.1. NCBI lineage: Eukaryota > Metazoa > Chordata > Myxini > Myxiniformes > Myxinidae > Myxine > Myxine glutinosa. Next base: position 101,775 of record NW_027616909.1, on the reverse strand, counting down.
GAGTGTAGATTGATGAGGGATAAAATGAATTTGAACGATTTCAGCATAAGGCTGCAACATAACAAAATGTGAAAAAGTGAAGGGGTCTGAATGCTTTCTGAATGCACTATATGCCTTTAAATGATTTTTTTTAAACCACATCATGCATTTCTTAAAGGTTGAGTGGACTCATACCATTGTATTCCTCATTGCAATGTGTTCTCCTGCATTGGGATTTAAAGAATGTTGGGATTTGGAAGAAATTTGCGGTATGTACCAAACAGTTCAGTTTTCAGGCCATTGAGCATACACTTTTCGTGGGATAAGGTGTCTGCGAGCTATTTGTAATTGCAGCAGCCATAAATCGTGGTAATTTTGGGGCAACACACATACACACACACACACACACGCACACACACACACACACACACACACACACACACACACAAGCACACACACACACACACACACACACACACACACACATACAAACGTGCACACACACACCACACAACTATGCCACCTGCAGATAATCCGTCTCTTGGCGATGATTACAATATCGGAAAGGTCACCACTCAGATAAAGGATACCGGACTGAGGGTGACGGTAATTTGTAATTTGTTCAAGCGCACCGAACCTGTGATACAGACTCCTCCCTTCCACTCTCTTGCCAACACTCCACCCATGGAGGCGTTCATAGCTCCGCTCCCTTTTTCCAAAGCATGGCAGAGCCCTTTACAATGCGCATCGCTCTCCTCTTTGCTCTTCTATGCCACGGCCGCAGAGCCTCCGCTGGCTATGTGGGTGGCTCCCTGAAAACCTCACGTGGGGGCGCTTTCTATTGGAAGGGCTAATAATATGGCAACAGGTCTTCAGGCGAAGAATCAATAATTTATACCTTGGTTCCGGAGGGGGTTAGCGAAGTATTAGAATGACCAGTTCTGTCTGCCTGTCTCTGCGTGTATCTGTCTTTCCACACCATCGTGGGTAATGTATTGTCATATCTCAGCTATGCCTGTGCCAATTGTAACCAAACTTGATAGGATAGTAGTATGGATTAACCAGAGCGTGATATGTGGCCAACAATGAACCAAGTCAAATGTCAAGGTCATCAAAGGGTGAAAATCACATTTCTAACAATAACTCTGGAATGAATCATCAAATAAATAGGTAGGTTTTGGCATTAAAGCCCATCAAATCTATGAATTAAGGCAAATCAAATGAAATCTGACTTAGGAATTAACTCTCTGGTTCCATTGGGATACGAAAATAAAAATTTGACTTTAAAAATCACAATGACCAAAAATACAAACATTTAGAAAAAATCTTTATATCTCAGAAGCGGAGCTGCAGAAATCATTCAAAATTAGTTTGTGGAACCGTCTTAAAAACCCCAATAAATCGCTAAAATAAAATGATGAGAGGAGAAATTCCGACAGGGAAAATGACGTCGTTTGTTCAAATTTCACGATGGAAAGAGCAAATGCAGATCTGATGATTTCTGAACATATCTATACACACATAGCTCTGTCAATAATGACCCGATCTGCCGATCACCAACAAACTGGGCACAGATGTAGTACAGACTGAACAGACAAAAATGACGAATTCTTGCAAATAAAGGTCAAAGGCAACAACTTGAGAACAGAACAAAGTGAATGTCGCATCATTCCGAAAAGTGCTCAAAAAGATAATTATTTTGAAGTATTACGTGGTGGAATTGGTCTATTATGGATATACACTCGTAAATTCTTCAGATATTCAGAGGGGATGCGGAGAAGAGCATCAAACATGTATGACTCATGGAGTCAAAATATCATGTCTCACACACACACACACACACACACACACACACACACACACACACACACACACACACACACACACACACACACACACACACACAACAATCATTGATACTTTACAATTTCACCCTTCTTCTTTTCCTGGATGCAAAGTCGTCAATAATGTAATCATACTTCAGTCTTCGTCCTAAGTCCTTATCGATTGAGATGATGGCCAGGTGTGACAGTCTGTCCTGTGACATTGTAGAGCGCAAGTCGTTCTTTATGAGCTTCAGCTTTGAGAAAGAACATTCTGCAGATACAACAGTTATTCTGCAGATACAACAACTGCAGATACAACCGGCATCGTCAGTAAAACCCTCAGAGCCACGTGCACATTTGGATAAGTGTCTGTGAGGGAGTTTTTAGTTATATAGCTCAGTGTTTTAAGTGGAGAACATCTTTCTGGTACTGAGTTGCACGGAAGCTGGAGTTCTTCCAGTAGGTCGATGGGTTCCAAATGGCTTGAATTGCCATCAGTTAGCAGGATATGTCGGTCGTTACAGCTTTTTCTAAGATCATTGTCACTTAAAGCTTTCGTGGCTGTGGTGTTAAATAGAAAGTTGAATGGCTGTAGGAGTGTAGGATGCAGCGCATCTGCTCAAATCTACTGTCCAGTGCAGTCAGACAAACATCAATAACCCTGTAGAAAAATTCCATTTTAACTTTGTCTTTGGGTCTGAAACTGGTTAATCTGCAGACTAGTAAGAAAAGTAACGTTTGTTGCTAACCTTGCGAGTGTCACGAAATGTTGTTTCTGCCTCCACTGACAGCGCAAGACACTTGGCAGTATCCATGGCCTGATCAAATCCAGAATCGTGATAGTTCACCAAGTGAGCATGACATGCCTGGATTAGGTCTAATGCAACATCCAACTGCATGTCCTTTGACTGCAATACCTTGCTGACTCGGTTGATTTGGACAAGTATATCTATCGTACCAGATGACCAGACATATGAGAAATCTGAAAGTCCCCACTTCCTTCACTAGGCCAATTGCCTCGCTGTAACATTTAGCATCCTTTCCTTTTGCAGTGTCAGCCTATGAGCATTCCCAGGGACATAAAATGCCCAAAGGTTCATTTGCAGAATCCGAACCTGAACGCCAGAATGTTTCCCTTTCATGTTGCTGCCATTGTCGTATCCTTGGCCTCCACAGTCGGACAAAGGCAGACCAAAGCCGTCCAATACTTCCAATAACTTGTCCATTCGTTTCATGCCAGTCGTGTCTTTCACAACAAAACATTAGAGGAAATGTTCGCATATTTCAGAAGCCTCTCCATCTTGCACACAAACGAAGCGGATAATGACTTAAAGTTTCTCTTGGTGGCCGATATCTGGGGTGCAATCAAGCAACACCGGGTAGTACTTGTAAGTTGAAACACGTGCACATATTTCACTTCTGATTTTGTCGGTTAATAATCCAAGGAGCTCGTTCTGAATATCGACACTCAAATAGTTATCTTGTACTTCCCCGGTTGATGATCTTCGAATATGCTCCTGCATGACTGGGTCAAATTGAGCCATCAACTCCAACTGCCCAAGAAAATTACCATTGTTAGGCTTGTAGAGGCCTTTCGATGACCCAAGGAATGCCAGATTTCTCTCAGCTAAAAAAAGAAACAATCGCAATCAAACGTTCAAGGACGTTTCTTCAATGTTTTTTCTCCAGGTCTATCAAACTCAAGCTTATCAGAGAGTCTTTCCGGCTTTTAACCTTGCATCCAATTACTTCCGCTTCTGCATGCAAGCTGTGTGGTGTGGTGAGGTTTAATGTCAGGACAATGTTTTTGACAAATCTTTCCAGGCTGAAAGACCATCATAGGTGAGGTGCATGGCGACATTTCCAAAAAGCTTACAACAGAAGCGATGCACAGCGTCGGCTGCCATAGAATATATTAGCCATGTGCGCTCGATTCGTTCACCATTTTTGAGCTTTCTATCATAATTTTCAGCTGAGAATCTCCTATTCGCATCATTTTTTGGAAAATCAAGCACTTTCACATGCTTTGGACCGAACTTTACGATGGCAGAAATTGTCATCTGGTAGAGCAATTGAAGCCACTGAAGCATAAGCAACATTTTCGACAAAATAAACAGACAGCTCACCTCCAACTGATTCTTTCTCCGCCTGTCCAGGCATCTGTTCTTCCATTGAAAGTGTTGTGGCTTCATCCATGTCCCCAGAATTTCTGTCTTGCTCCTGGCGCTGAAGCTGTGACGTTGAGTCAAATGTGTTGGGCTGCGCTCTGGGTGGTTTCATGAGAAATTTCTCAAGACAGCCTCTCAATTTTGTTTCTCCAACGTTCGACACCTCTTGGTTTTTTTTATTTCTGCTGCTCCAGACTCGTAATGCCTCGGACCTCGGTTTCTGTGCCTATCACCGTTCATTTTTGCCAGGATAGCTTATGTGAGCCTAATGCCGAGTGTGTTAAGATAAAGAAGATTAAAGGCTGACTCGTGCTCTTTTGGTACTTCTGCAAGATGGAGGAAAAGACGTAAAATCGAGTAAATAATAATTCATAGTAAATTTCATTTGATTTACTTTGAGGTCGTTGGAAAGTTATTTAATAATAAAAACATTTTTTTTAATGAAAAAGGATGTCAGCATGTTACTGCAAAAAGTATGGAAACAAGAAGACATGATCGATTATACTTGGAAAAAAAAATTGTCTTTTTAAACATAAAGATACAGGTTTCTATTTTTAAAGTCTTTCTGCATTGGATGAAGAAGGTGTTTAATGTATGGCGGCAGGAACCATTAAAGATTTTAGAATATAGCATGACGGACACGGAAGGACACATAAAACAACAACAGCTCTGCCAAGGGTTTGGTTTTCGTGTGTTTCACTGTATTTTTCATCCTCATTGAGATTTACAGATAGATAGCCTATTCCATGTGGTTGTGAAGTGCAACATGATGTCTTTGATTAAACCCGTCAGTGAAGCGATTGGGAGCCGGTCGGCATGCAGGATAGTGTTATTGGAAACGTCTTTGTTGCACAACTGGATTTTAAAGAAAGCCGATGTGGGAGGCCCCACTTTGAGTTTGTGGGTGGCCTCCAGCGGCTGCGGGCTCCGCGGGCGCCTAACGGAGGCTCTTCGACGGTGGTGCGGAGGTCATGGCAAACCACCCAGTATAACCATTACCAAGAAACTGCTGTGGCAGCATAACCGCCGCTCTGTAAAGAGTACGTAGGCCTATGGCATAATTATTTTATTTGATCATTCAACACACACACAAAAGCGCATCTGTGCGCCTATGTGTGTGTGTGTGTGTGTACTTTGTGTGTATGTACTCTGTGCGCGTGTGTAAGTACTGTGTGTGCATGTACTGTGTGTTGCGATCGTATTCAGTGACCCTATGCTATGATCGTGCCAAGTCTCACTCCCGCTTTATTGAATCTCGCGAGAGTAGGAAAAGAGTATAACAACAATTACAACAGGAAGCTGGCCCCAAGATCATGACATATGATCCGGTATCAACACATCTTTCCCTTTTTGCAAATATTGCTGGGATATCAAAGGCAAACAAGAACTATGATGAAACAATATGGCAATGCTTCTTTAGATAGTGTTGAGCATTCAATTCAAATCAAAACAATATAATTCACTTCAAATCAAAACAATATAATTCACTTCAATTGGCAAAATACAATTTTAAGCTAATTTACCAGGTTATTAAAATGGCAGTCTTCTTTGTGTTAATTAACACTGCACTTATTAGTAGGATGACAACTTTATATCTCTTCAATTAGTCTGGCAGGCTTATTGGAGATATGAGTACTGTGTCTCAGAGCTGGTACAGGCATTTGTTCCTGCACCTGATGTTGCGCTGGCACCGGCTGGGTGGCTGGTCCTGTTTGCTCTCCTTGCGGTGGTCGCTGTTCCAGCTCCTCAGCAGTCGACAACTTCTCCCCTATCACAGGCCACCTATCCAGCGCTGGGAAACACTCCTTGGTAGCCAAGAGATGTCACCTGTTTCTTTGAAAGATTCGTCCATCATCAAGCTCCACCTCATATTATCTGGGACCCCACCATCCGCATTATTCGGCCTCGGTCATCCCAACGGCCGTTGTTCCTCACACGTATGGTTTCCTTTTCTTTTAGTTCTGACGGCTCCTTGCCTTTGATAGATCGAGGCTCAGGGCGCTGCAACTCTGGCTTCCAAGTTATTGTTAGAAGGCGAGAGCTTCCGTCCCATGAGTAGTTCCGCCGATGACCATCAGTTTTCTAACGGGGCATCTCGGTAGGCTAACAGAGCAAAATATGGATCCTCTCCTCGCTCTCCAGCTTTCTTTAAAAGTCTCTTCACAATCTTGACTCCACTCTCAGCCATACCATTCGATTGGGGATAGTAAGGACTTGACATGATGTGCTCAAACCGCCAGTTTAGTGAGAACTTCTTGAATTCAGCACTGGCAAATTGTGGTCCTCCATCACTCACCACTTGGCTTGGGATTCCTTGACTTCCAAAGATAGACTTAAGTGGATGATGACCTCCCTGCTAGTCTCTGACGTTATTAAGGCTACCTCCGGGTAGTTAGAGAAATAGTCCATCACCAGCAGATACGGCTTACTGGCATATTAAACTATGTCACACCCCCACCTTGACCCAGGCTTTATTTGGCCTTTCATGCGGCTGCTGTGGTTCTGCACATTGAGCACTGCTGTGTTTCAAACACACAGCACAGCGGCTCACATAGTCATCAATCTGACCATTTATGCCTGGACAATAAATGGCCTCCCATGCCCGTCGTTTACACTTTTCCTTTCCCAGGTTAGCTCTTTCACGAGCCTCGATTCAGTACACAAAAAAAAAAAAGGAAAAAAAAAAAGGTGACCCTCGTGAATCCTGCCAAGCATACCACTGCGCAAGCTGAAAGGAATAATGATTCGCTGGCCTTTCTTTCAGAACTCCATCAACTTCACTCAGTTTCTCCTGAAAAGTGGTGTAAGGCTTTGGACATTGCATACTCAGGTCTTTGATGTAGCTGTTCACCTGTTGCAAGATGGTATCCTCTGAAGTTACTGCTGCTAGCTCAACCCACTTAGCCCCAGAAACTGGAAGATTCTCTCGGACCATGCAGACATGAACTTCTACATCTGTTTCATTCTTCCTGCTCACTGCCTTTGTTGAGCAGGCACGACTCAGTGCATCTGCAACCACCAGGTGTTTTCCCGGTGTATATTTCCACTGCAGTTCATACTTTTGCAGATGTAGGAGATGTCTTTGAAGGCAATGATGTGTTTCTGCAATGACTTACTGGCCATAAATGTATGCATGGAATCGTTCACAACCATACACAACACCAAGCATTTATTTTTCAATCTGTGCATAATTAGTCTCTGCCACAGTCATTGACCTTGAAGCATAGGCAACGGGTAGCCAATGTCCCTCTTTCTCCTGCAGAAGTACAGCTCCTAACCCACACTTGCTGGCATCCGTCGACACCTTGATTGGCCTTTGTGGATCATAGTACTGTAGCACAGGCTCCCTTGTCAATAGCTGTTTAATGTCCTGCCACTCCTTGGCATGCTCGTGGTTCCACTGCCAATCTGTATCTTGTTCCAACAACGATCTGAGAGCGGTGGTGCGGGCTGACAGGTTAGGGAAGAACCTACCGACATATGTCACCATCCCAAGTGCTCTTCGCCATGCATCTCTGTCAGAGGGTGTGGGCATCTTGGTGATCGCCTCCACCTTAGCTGGATCCGGTTGCACTCCCTGCATTGTTATTTGATCTCCAAAATACATAATCTCAGTCTGCTTGAAATAACACTTATCAAGGTTGAGGCGAAGTCCCACCTCCACTTAAGCGATTGAGTACTGCCTCCAACCGTGCATCATGTTCCACAGCTGTGTGTCCCCACACAATCAAATCATGTATGAACACTCGACAACCTGGCAAATCTTCTAGTAGCTGGCAAAGTTTATTGTGAAATACTTCTGGAGCAGACGAGATACCCATAGGCATGCGAAGATAATGATATCGCCCACATGCAGTATTGAAAGTTGTCAATTTGGATGAGTGCTCATCTAATTTGATTTGATGGAACGATGCTGCTGCATCCATCTTAGTAAAGAACCGAGCTCACTCAAGATTTCCTCTTTGATGGGCAGCTGGAAGTGCTCTCTTTGAATCTCTTTATTCAAGGCTTTGGGGTCAATGCACAATCTTATTTTCACATTCGCCTTTTCTATTATGACAAGTGAGTTTACCCACTCTGTAGGCTCACTGACCTTCTTGATAAATCCTTCTTGCTCTTGTCTGTCAAGCTCTGCTCGGAGCTTCTCCAGGCGGGCAAAAGGCACATGCCTTGGTGCATGGATAACTGGTTTTGCGTCCTCGCGCAGTTGAATAGAGTGCACACTCAGAAGGTATCATCTTCCAGTAAACAGTAATGGGTGCATCTGTTGCACCTGCTCCCTGAGTGTAGTTGCTCTTGACTGTGAGCATAAGGACTCTGTGGCTACCATGTACACCCTTTTCACAAGACCCAGTCTGAGACAATTTTGGCACCCCAGTAGTGCAGGCTGGCCATCAGGAACAACTTCCACGTTCGTAGTGAATGACTGCCCCTTGCGCTCAAGCTGCACGCGGCATATACCTAGACTAGGTATGGGTTTGCCATTGTATGCTTTCAGAGTCACTGGACTCTGCCTCAGACATTGCTTGGGCTGCAGACGCTGATAGTCCCTATTACTTATAATAGTGGTGTCAGCTCCAGTATCAAGCTGGAAGCGTACCTGGCATCTGTTTATCACTACTGGCACGATCCAGTCACTTTGTCCTTCTGAGTGAGACACAGCTGTCTTAGCTGGTGCTGATGTTACTGTCCCAATGAACAGATTTGTGTCATTGTCATACGACTCCTGTTCAACCACATGGACAGTTCCTTTTTCCTTCACTCCCCTCTTAGAGCGACACTGTGCCTGAAAGTGATTTGGCTTGTTACAGATTCAACAAAGCTTGCCATAAGCTGGGCAGTTACGTGCTGGGTGTTGTATACCACATTTTCCACAGTTACCCCCTTGCTTATGGCTGTGATTGCTATCAGCTTTTATGCCCCTGAATCCTGGTTCTGTCTGCTTCCTGATTCCTTCTCTTTTCGCTTTGTGCCAATACACAGCATGTACCGTGCAGAGTGCTGACTTGAGGACATAGCTCGAAGCTGAGTTTTGCTCGCCTCCGCTGTATGACAAATACCCAGAGTCTTCTGTAGGCTAAGGTTCATTTCCCTCAAGTCTCTCCTTCACTCGTTCATCAGACACCCCAAACACGATCCTATCCCTGAGATTTTTCTCTCTCTGGTCCCCGTACTCATGGTTGTCCAGGTGTGTTCGCAAATCCTTGACCCAGTTGTCAACAGTCTCCCCGTCGCACTGACCACGTTGCCAGAACTTGTATCTTTCAAATACGTTGTTCCGTCGGGGCTCACAGTATGTATGAAACTTCCGGAGAACCGCTTCCCAATCATCGGGATCCTCCTCTTCCAAAAATATGAAGTTCTCTTGAATATCCTGCGCTTCTGCACCAGCACAGTGCAGCAAAATGGCGACTTGCGTTTTCCTTGACTTTTGGACAAGCTCTGTAGCAGCATGATACGTCCGAAAAAGCTGCTCCCAGCGCCTCCAATTCTCCACCACATTCCCCGTTGTAAGGGAGAAAGTTTCAGGTGGTTTAAAACATATTCATTTTGCCGGGTTCATACAGTACGTGGTTTCTGAACTTCTGACACCATGTTGCGATCATATTCAGTGACACATCGCCATGATCGTGCCAAGTCTCACTTCCGCTTTATTAAATCTCGCGAGAGTAGGGAAAGAGTACAACAATTACAACAACAGGAAGCTGGACCCAGGATCATGACATTTGATCCGGTATCAACACACTGTGTGTGGGTGTGCATGAGTGTGTATGTACTGTGTGTGCGTGTAAGTACTGTGTGTGCGTGTGTATGTGTTGTGTAAGTACTGTGTGCACGAGTGTGTATCTACTGTGTGTGCATGTGTGTATGTTTGTACTGTGCGTGCGTGTGCATGTGTGTATGTACTGTGTGTGCATGTGCATGTACTGTGTGTGCATGTGCATGTACTGTGTGCACGAGTGTGTATATACTGTGTGTGGGTGTGCATGTGTGTATGTACTGTGTGTGCATGTGTATGTACTGTGTGCGGGTGTGCACGAGTGTGTATCTACTGTGTGTGCATGTGTGTATGTTTGTACTGTGCGTGCGTGTGCATGTGTGTATGTACTGTGTGTGCGTGTGCATGTACTGTGTGCACGAGTGTGTATGTACTGTGTGTGCGTGTGCATGTGTGCATGTACTGTGTGAGGGTGTGCATGTGTGTATGTATTGTGCATGTGTGTATGTACTGTGTGTGCATGTGTGTATGTACTGTGTGTGCATGTACTGTGTGTGCGTGTGCATGTACTGTGTGTGCGTGTGCATGTACTGTGTGCATGTACTGTGTGCGGGTGTGCATGTATTGTGCATGTGTGTATGTACTGTGTGTGCGTGTGTATGTACTGTGTGTGCGTGTGCATGTACTGTGTGCGGGTGTGCATGTGTATGTATTGTGCATGTGTGTATGTACTGTGTGTGCGTGTGTATGTACTGTGTGTGCATGTACTATGTGTGCGTGTGTATGTACTGTGTGTGCGTGTGTGTATGTACTGTGCGTGCGTGTGCATGTACTGTGTGCGGGTGTGCATGTACTGTGTGCGGGTGTGTATGTATTGTGCCCGTGTGTATGTACTGTACATGTGTGTGTACTGTACGTGTGTATGTACTGTGTATGTACTATGTGTGCGTGTGTATGTACTGTGCGTGCGTGTGCATGTGTGTATGTACTGTGTGCGGTGTGCATGTACTGTGTGCGGGTGTGCATGTGTGTATGTATTGTGCCCGTGTGTATGTACTGTGCGTGTGTGTGTACTGTACGTGTGTGTGTACTGTACGTGTGTATGTACTGTGTATGTACTATGTGTGCGTGTGTATGTACTGTGCGTGCGTGTGCATGTGTGTATGTACTGTGTGCGGTGTGCATGTACTGTGTGCGGGTGTGCATGCGTGTATGTATTGTGCCCGTGTGTATGTACTGTGCGTGTGTATGTACTGTGCGTGTGTGTGTACTGTACGTGTGTATGTACTGTACGTGTGTGTGTGCAAGATTATGAGTATAAAGTTGTACAACATCAATACATTGCTCCATTAATTATATAGCAATCAAAACTCGGGTTTTGTAAACATAACGTCTCAGATAATTATTGTAAAACGTTAATAATAATATAGCAACATCTAATTATTACCGGTATCCATTATATTTATAATTAGAGGCAAAGTTATAATGGACGACATGAAACAAAAAACCGTGAAACATCTTCCTCAAACTTATCACATAAACACGACCGTTAGTTGTTGAAAGCGTTTCTATTTTTCTATCTCCCCGAGTATCCGTCGTGAGTCAATAACATGTAACATATAACGGCGCTCCCACGCAGCCCGCGAGTGAAAGCTGCACGTGACCTGTGATGTCATCGCGAGCCTTATTGCATCATTTGCATGTCGTGGTATCTGACGCAGCCACCGGAAAAGCTGCCCTGCTGACAAAACCGGCTGCTTTGTGCCGCCCCGGGTGGAGAGCAGCATGGTGAGACGGTTCCGAGACCCTGGGTCCCACCATGAAAGTCGATCTCAGCCAAGAGCTGCGCCGAGAAAACCTCGGTCTGAACTTCTCTTGAGAAAATTGTGGAGCATGAAGTTCAGAATGAAGATTAAGAAAAGGTGAGCTTGAAGTGACGCAATCGTGCTTTGCTGGGGACCGGCAGCGCGTTTACCTTTTCGTAATCGTAAAACAAAGAATGTTGAAATTGTTTAATTACCTCTTCCCACCGAAGGTGAGTTGGACGGAGGTTACGTTAATTTTCACCACTGTCCGTTTGTTT
>NW_027616909.1:0-82500 GCF_964187855.1 Myxine glutinosa | reverse complement strand
TCATGTTGGAATCAAGCCGCCGGCTCTGATGATACGCCTACCGGTTGGCTCACCGCGGCGCTGGTTGGCCGGTAAGGACTTGCTGATTCCACCTCCGATGATGAGTCGACGTGCCACACCTTGTTCTGGCGGCTCCACCCCCTCCTTCCTCGGCTTGACCGCATGGCTAATGGCGGTTTGGGGTCAACAACCGCATCAAGGCAAGGAGCAGCGAACGCTGCTGGCAAACGAAGTACTGGGGCCTATCTTATTTGATTAATGCAACGCAGATTCAACTATTGGGAACAGATCCTTAACTGAAACACATAATAATGAAATAACTACGGAGAGGTCCTATGGTTCTCTACGTGTTGTACATGGACTAACTAGGGTGCGATCTTTAATAAAGCCAATTAATGGGGATATTTACAGGGGATCATTTGTAAGGGAACATTTACTAAAATTTACTAGTGAAGGTTCTAAAAACCGTAACAATATTGTTACGAATTTGGTAGAGCAAAATGTAGAGCAGAGTAGATCTGAGCAGTTAACATGCTTCGAGATGTCGCGATAAGGAACACTTCCTGTAATAAGTCCATGTTTAGGCGTTTTGTCGGTTAAGGCGTATAATTGTGAATCTACCAGGAGATTCGTGTGTTAGTTAGTGGAGGGGTTAATCAGTAGAGCCCTTGTATGTCTCACCTAGTAGTCAAACCTTTGTCCATTATGGCACTGCAGACCACATAAACATTAGTTAGGACCTTTAGTACAACACTAAATGACGCCCTCCCCCCCTGACATGACTTAGGAAGAAATCAGGCTGGAACACCGCCACAATTGGCCGCCACCATTTACACCTCCAAGAGGCCCACCCACCTCGCATAGCACGTGCTGTGACCACGGAGTCGGGGACGGGAGTGGCAGTGGCGCAGTGGGCGTGCCCCTGGACAAGCCGGCGAGCCGGGGGAGGCTCTGATTGGCTGAGGAGTGCGCCAATGCTGGCGTCATCAGCAGAGATATTACCGAGGGCCGGACGCCATTTTCGGAGTAGAGAGTTCAGCACGTTGAGTGAGGTCTGAGTCAAGAGTTCGTGTGCACCCGAGTCGAGTTGAGATCTTGAGTTCAGTTGAGAGAGGCAGTCCGGAGATTTGGATCCCGAGTTGAGATGAGACAGGAGTTCAGTGGAGTTGAGTTCAGCACGAGTTGAGTGAGCACCGGACATCTTTGCTGGCAGTTGGATCAGGAGTTCGAGTTGAGCGCAGAGAACCCAAGCAGTGCTCAGTTCGCAGTTCGAGTGCAGAGCCCGTGTTCGTTTTGAGCAGTTGGTTTGAGACGCGGCAGGACTTTGGTCCGAATCGACCTTGTGTGGAGCTGCTAGCCTGCGTGGGATGCGTGGCGTTTGAAGCGAGGCCTTGTGGGACTTGGAGCGAGGGACCTCGTGGTGTGCGATTGGGCCGTAAGGAGCGGTATTGGACGGCAGCCACCAAGACGACAAAGACAAGATAAGGCCAAGCTCCGCGTACATTTTGAACAAAAGACGTGTTTATTTTCGTATTCATCTCCCTCGTGTCTTGTTTGATATCTGTTGTGTGTGGGATCCCAATTTAGCTACCTTATTTTATTACCGGCGTGTGCTTTTTCACTGTCCTTGCCCTTTTCTGAATAAACCCTTGTATTATTTTCCTTTCCCATTCAAACCTGTGCCGCTTGAGTTAATTTCCTCTCACAGGACCGGAGCTACGCCTGCGTGCTGCACTTGCTGCAGTTAAGTGCTTTCGCCGCAGCCTCTATTTCCCTTCTTCCTCCAGCACGGCCATAGCCGAATCCGTGTTTGGGTAGTTGCCTCCAATAGACCGTTTAGGCTATCCGCAACTCTGATGTTAATCGGAGTTGCACGACAATATGTATATGTATATATATATAGGCATATGTATGTGTATGTATACTGTGTATGTATACTGTATATGTGTATTGTACATGTGTATGTATACTGTATATATTGTTATGGTTTTCGCGTGACCCTCCTGCCCTTACCAAGGGGAGATTAAGCCCATTGTTCTTCTTGGGTCGTCGCAACCGCGAGAATTTGAGTCGCCACTCCCGGGCAGACGCAGGACAGGGTTTCGGGACAATTCTGGCACGTACCTAAATACCTACGCCGCCTCGGTGGTGGGGATCAAGTCTCGCACGAACCACGCGTAATTTGAGTACCTCCGAGCGGATGGCGTACCACGTGGTCCGTGCAGTTATCTTATATTGGAACCCGATTAGAGCGATAATTCGTACCACGCTTAGTCAATAGATGGAAATGACGGGAACGATCAAATGGAAGGAAGAACACAGGTTTATTTACAGTTTATACAAGTCTAAGAGACACAGAGAAGGCACTGAAGCAGTCTTAGCTTATTTCCCAGACACGGGCCCATTCACACTGTTACGGATTCGTCACTTCCGTTGTTGTGGTTTTCATCCACTGTAAACATTTTTGATTCCATGTACTATTATTGTTGTCGTTTAAGGGAGATAGAGGTTATTCTTTTCAAAAGGTAAAAAAGTCAATGTTTTAAATGAAACCGGAACCGGACGAAGAGGAAGAGGAGGAGAAGGCGGAGCGAGTGAGTCTGGGAAGAAGCCTAGCTGCTTCGAGGTCTGGAGCAACGTTGACGAACGGAGGTCACTAGCGAACTTCGGGTTTCCCGGGAAAGGGATTCTTGCGACAGAGTTGTTATCGCTGCGACGGATCAACCTGCATGTCAGTTTTTAGCGGTTGATTCCGAGGAGAATCATTGTCGTGCCGTTACGCCTCGAGAACGGGCCGTCGGCCATTTGGACGCGCGCGCTTTGCGCATCGCGCAAGGTTTTTCGCTTTGCATCAACCATTTTCACCGCATCCAGACGTTTATCTGGTGTGTGTGTGTGTGTGTGTGTGTGTGTGTGTGTGTGTGTGTGTGTGTGTGTGTGTGTGTGTGTGTGTGTGTGTGTGTGTGTGTGTGTGTGTGTGTGTGTGTGTGTGTGTGTGTGTAACGTGGATTTTGAAGGTAAATCTGCGGTTCGCTGGTTTGGAGCCATGAAACGTCCATACCCGTGGGTGACTGTGATTTCCCAGTCACCTGGAGGGCACCTTTGGATTTCCCCGTCGCCTTGAGGGCACTTTTGCGCAGTTTTGGCCGCATGACTGTGACTGTCATCCGAACGGGATTCTGGTCTCGATTGGACATCGTTCTGACGATCGCTGGAGCGGATCGACTTGGGCTTGATGCCGGAAGAGACATTGGGGAATGTTCTTCTTTTCGCTCACTTGGAGCACAGTGAGTTATATTGTACGAACCTGATGGTACCATCATAGGAAATATATATTGGTTGTACAATTGATTACTATTGTTGTTGTACTGTTATTCTTGTGTGATCTTAATACAATATTTGTTTGTTGGTAACAATTGGTGTGGCTTCACCATTGATCTTTGACATACAGAATAACACATTTTTCTGCCGTGACGCCTCTCGGGGCTCGGAGGTACACCGTGACCGGGGGTTGGGGAGGAGCACGTAACAGAAATTGGGGGCTCGTCCGGGATAGAATTCCCTAACATTCCACAAATTTCCAAATTTGGAATTTTTCTAACATTCCCAAATTTTTCAAATATATAAATAAAAATTTGAATTTTTTTTGTGTGAAGGTTAACAGGTGTTAACTGATAGTCACCATGGCGTTTGACGCAGAAAAGTTTGCGGCGTCCCCTAATGAGGCACAGTTCCAAGCGTTAAAAAGATCGGAACTCTTGATATTCGCCAAATATTTTAACTTGGAGGTCCGAGCTCATATGAAGAAAGCAGAGATGCAGACATTGGTGGTAGAATCTCTGGTGGGCCAAGGAAAATGGAAAGAGGTAGCCTTGGATTGGTTACCCGAGGAAAAAGAAAATGTGGAGCACCGGAAAATGGAGATTCAACTGCAGAGCCAGAAAGGTTAAAAGCAGAGGAAAGGAAAGCAGAAAAGGAAAGAGCAGAACAGGAATGAGAACTCGAGGAGAGAAGAGCAGAGGAAAGGAGAGCTGAAGAAGAAATAAGAGCAGAGGAAAGGAGAGCCGAAAGGGAGTTAAAGGAACGTGACATGGAGTATCAGAAGGAACTTGAACTCAAGGAGCTGGAATTAATAGGAGAACGGAGAGAAGTAGTATCCATGCCGGCTAGTTCGACAACTAGTCAGAACACTTGGGATGTTGGTAGACATGTGAGGCTGGTTCCACCCTTCAATGAAAAGGAGGGAGCCAAGTTTTTTTTTACACTTTGAGAAAGTGGCTCAAATGCTAAAATGGCCTGTGGGGTCCTGGACTATGTTAGTGCAAAGTGTTCTGGTGGGTAAAGCTCAAGATATCTATTCGGCTTTACCGATTGACCAATGTGCAGATTAGGAGATAGTGAAGAAAACCATTCTCAAAGCCTATGAATTGGTCCCTGAAGCTTACCGGCAAAGATTCAGGAATGCCAGGAAGAGGGAGAGTGAGACCCATGTGGAGTTTGCCAGAATGAAGGAAACCATGTTTGATCGGTGGTGTGACTCGAAGGGGATTGGGAAAGACTTCAACCTGTTACGACAATTGATCTTGGTGGAGGAATTTAAACAGTGTGTCCACGCGGACATTAAAGTACATCTGGATGAAAATAAAGTACCAGAGTTGTATGAGGCAGCAACCGTGGCAGATGACTATGCCTTGACACACAGGATGGGGTTCCACAAACCTAACTTCCCACCTAGAGTTAGCCAGGGGAGTTATGGTAAATCAGGTGCGGAGAACAAATATTCATGGAGGCAGCCTAGAGATGACTATGGGGACAAATCTGATACCGTGACTTTTAGGGATCAGAAGACTACAGGTCCAAGACAGACTTATCTTCTGGGGGGCCCGAGGCAGACCACGAGTTTTTCCTCCGGGCCTACTTGCGCTTTTTGCAAGAAACCTGGGCATTTGATGTCCCAATGTTATGCCCTGAAAAGGAAAAATCAGGAGCGGAGTCAGACCAGTACAACTCCGAATCCATTGGCAAATGCGAGAAATCGTCTTTGGAGGACAGTGCCTTGTGAAGGTTCCCATGCCAAAGTTACGGCATCACAGAAATACGTTGTTCAAGAGGGTTACAAACCTTTTATTTCAGAGGGGTTTGTGTCACTGGATGGAGACTTAACGAACCAGAGACCTGTTGGGGGTAATGAGGGACACAGGAGCACATCAATCTTTGATGCTTGAGGGCATTTTGCCATTGTCAGAGAAGACGGCAACTGGTTTTAGTGTTCTTTTACAGGGGGGTTGTGGCTTTGTTAAAGCTCCACTTCATGTCATCCATTTGAAGTCTGATTTGGTGTCAGGACCGGTCACCGTATGTTTACAAGCCACTCTTCCTGTAGAGGGAATCTCTTTTATTATCGGGAATGATTTGGCCGGTGGTCGAGTTTCTGGTAATCCAATGTTGGTTGAAAAGCCCAGTATGGAAAATAACACCACACAGTTCGAGCAGGAGATTCCAGGTATCTTTCCATCCTGTGCCGCGACTCGTGCTATGGGTAGGAAATGCTCCGAAGAGAAGGAGAAGGTACTGACGTCACGCTTTGCACAGGCGCTTCTTGTCGAGTACCCTGAAACGAAGTGTCAGCATACACAAGTCAGGGATGGAGGCAATGTTGGCAAGCTCTTTGTAGGTGGACTGAACTTTGACACAAGTGAAGATGTTCTGGACTCTATCTTTGGCAAATATGGACCACTCTTGGAAGTGCTGCTGATAAAAGACAGGGAGACGCAAAAGTCGAGAGGGTTTGGCTTTGTCACGTTTGAAAACACAAAGGACGCCAAAGATGCAGAAAAGGACTCGAATGGCAAGGATTTGGATGGTCGGACCATAACAGTAGAGAAGGCAGGCCACGGGCGTCGAGGGGGCTACAGAGGAGGAAAACGTGGAGGTAGTTTCAGTGGTGGCTATGGCTCCCGGGGTGGGAGTAGTAGTTTTGGTGGCGGCCGCAGTCATGATTACTATGGAGGCTTCCAGCAGCAGCAGCGCAGTTTTGGTAACTCTCGACGGGGTGACAATTATGGTGGTAGCCGAGTTGGGGACCGCTACTCACGTGACTACAGCACCTGACTCTACAATTGTGATTATGATTTTTATGATCAAGAGAAGAGTGGGAAGCACTGAGTGCTCAGGAGCAGCCGAGCCAAGATTCCGACACGGATTAACCCGTGAACTCCATGTTCCTAAATGCGTCCATGCAGTGAATACTTCCAGGCCTCACCACCAAACCACCATGAAACCTGGCTCTCAGCTCGGCTCCTTCAAAAAGTGCTATAGATTTGCTTTGCTTTGGATGTTTGATCACAACCATTAACCTTCATTCAAAAAATGAAAAATAAAAACCAGAGGTTGATGAGATGGAGTTTGGCTTTGCAGGAGTTCAACTTGGAAAGTGAGCATGTAAAGGGCAGGGACAATGTCGTTCCTGATGCTTTGTCCAGAGTGAACTAACTTTGGAAATTTCTGTAGGTTGTTTGGAAGTTTTGTTGCTTTATTTTGGGGAATATTAATTATTGTTGCTCACGTGAATTGATAATTTGGGTGTGAGTTTTAGTTTTGTTTGTTAAAAGAGTTTTTGCCTGCAAAGAAAGTTTTCACTATGTTCAAACTTTCTTTCTTGAGGGGGGGGGGGGGGGGGGGGGGGGAAGTGTTACGGATTCGTCACTTCCGTTGTTGTGGTTTTCATCCACTGTAAACATTTTTGATTCCATGTACTATTATTGTTGTCGTTTAAGGGAGATAGAGGTTATTCTTTTCAAAAGGTAAAAAAGTCAATGTTTTAAATGAAACCGGAACCGGACGACGACGACGAGGAAGAGAAGGAGGAGAAGGCGGAGCGAGTGAGTCGGGGAAGAAGCCTAGCTGCTTCAAGGTCTGGAGCAAACGTTGACGAACGGAGGTCACTAGCGAACTTCGGGTTTCCGGGGAAAGGGATTCTTGCGACAGAGTTGTTATCGCTGTGACGGATCAACCTGCGTGTCAGGTGTTGGCGGTTGATTCCGAGGAGAATCATCGTCGTGCCGTTACGCCTCGAGAACGGGCCGTCGGCCATTTTGACGTGCGCGCTGCGCAAGGTTTTTCGCTTCGCGTCAACCATTTTCACCACATCCAGACGTTTATCTGGTGTGTGTGTGTGTGTGTGTGTGTGTGTGTGTGTGTGTGTGTGTGTGTGTGTGTGTGTGTGTGTGTGTGTGTGTGTGTGTGTGTGTGTGTGTGTGTGTGTGTGTGTGTGTGTGTGTGTGTGTGTGTGTGTGTGTGTGTGTGTGTGTGTGTGTGTGTGTGTGTGTGTGTGTGTGTGTAACGTGGATATTGAACGTAAATCTGCGGTTCGCCGGTTTGGAGCCGTGAAACGTCCATACCTGAGGGTGTGATTTCCCAGTCGCCTGGAGGGCGCCTTTGGATTTTCCCGTCGCCTTGAGGGCACCTTTGCGCAGCTTTGGCCGCGTGACTGTGACTGTCACCCGAACAGGATTCTGGTCTCGATTGGACATGGTTCTGACGATCGCTGGAGCGGATCGACTGGGGCTTGATGCCGGAATAGAGACATTGGGGAATGTTCTTCTTTTTGCTCACTTGGAGCACAGTGAGTTATATTGTACGAACCTGATGGTACCATCATAGGAAATATATATTGGTTGTACAATTGATTACTATTGTTGTTGTACTGTTATTCTTGTGTGATCTTAATACAATATTTGTTTGTTGGTAACAATTGCTGTGGCTTCACCATTGATCTTTGACATATAGAATAACACATTTTTCTGCCGTGACTCCTCTCGGGGTTCGGAGGTACACCGTGACCGGGGGTTGGGGAGGAGCACGTAACAACACTCAGGGGGAAATGAAGAAAGGAAATGTTCATGCGCTGAATGCGCCGGCTCCATTGTTCAGGAGCAGCTCGCCGGCATGGCCCTCCACGGTCACAGCACGTCTCTCGATGAAGGCAAGCAGGCAGGCGGGAGGGATCCTTGCGGCACGTCTCTCGAACAAAGGCAGGCTGGCGAATATTCGCGTCTCTCGCCCGGCTCGGCGGTTTCTCCTGGCGCGATTAATCAACGGCGCGCTTTCACTCGCGTAACTCAATAGAGAGGATCTGCCTCAAGCTCAACCGAGCATTCAACTTGTTCAAGCGCCTCTCCCCTCGAAACTGCTTGACTTCTTTCAACGCACCTCTCTTCAGAACTTGTTCAACTCTCAAGCGCCTCTCCCCATAACTGAGGTGGGGGCTTTTCGCAAAGGGTTTATTGCCACGCCCTTAGCCTGCATCGAATGTTCTAACCACGCCTTTTGACGCAGTGCTAAGCACTCCCTTCGAGCCCTGATTGGTGGCTCGCGCTTACCGTCGGCTCCTCCTCCGCCTTCCATCGGCCTGCCTCGTGGCATTTCGCGCCAAAGCCAAAGTATCGAGGCGGCATAAAGCAATGGAAGGACCTAACTCTCATTATTCTACTCAACGCAAAACTAACACAGGAAAAGGACTATGCTTACATTTACTAAGAAATAACTGAACTATCGCGAGGCTACGTGTTGTAGTGTGACTAAACTATGAGGGGGAAATTAACCTTTATTGTAAAAACTCAAAACCGCAACAATATATATATATATATATATATATATATATATATATATCGATACACACACACACACACACACACACACACACACACACACACACACACACACACACACACACACACACACACACAGTCTGAAAAGTCTGGAATCGTAGGGGAAATCTGGCACCTCCCTCCATTACGCACTGGGTTCATAACTGGTTGAAGAACATGTTTCCTATCCTATGGATAGGCAGGAGATGATCAATTGAATGGGCTCCTGACCTGAATCCTCTCGATTTTTCTTTTTGGGGCTACCTCAAGGAAAAAGGTTATTCTGACAAAATCCAAACCCTTAAGCATCTGCAAGAGCGAATTACTGTTACCTGTCAAGATGTTGATCCTCTTCTGCTCCTTCGAATACAAAGAAACATGGTACTTCGTCTTCTGCAAAGGTACCTTGAGGTCGATGGGAAGCATGTTTAGCATATTCTTTCCAAAAAAAATTTCCCTATGATTCCAGACTTTTCGGACACCCTATATATATCATGACGTCTCAAAACGTTGTGGACGGGTTATAACAAAACTAGGTGATTGAGTTGGTTAGGTGACAAGAACAAGCTAATTCGATTTTGGCTCAGGTCCGAATCCAGATCCGGCCTATCAGTGGGATGCAAAGTGTAAACTCTTCGGCCTGGCAGAGGTATGTGTGTGCTCTTCGAGTGCCGTTCCAGTTCGTTTTGCAATCACGTAACTCGGACTTGTCAAGAGCAGGCGATGGATTATAACGAGGTTTGATGGAAATTACTTTTGTTAATCTGGCAAGTTTACTTCAACTTTCCTTTCACAAACCTTCCCTCTCTCATGTTTTACTTATAGGCACACACACACACACACACACACACACACACACACACACACACACACACACACACACACACACACACACACACACACACACACACACACACACACAGAGTTGCAATGACTCATGTTAGGCTTGGCATCTTTTTGACGCAGGATTTCCCATGGAGGGCGTGCTTCTGCACAGAAACAAAGTGGAAAGGCCCCAAACATAGAGGATAAGAAAGTGAACAAGAAGAGGTGAGTCAAACTGAAAACTCCGAACCAGGTGCTCCCTTTCTCCTGGTGTTTTCGGTAAATAATAAATAGCTATGTTCTTTATTTTAAACTTTATACTGCTTTGATCATGTCATTAACAAACACCTTTATCGGTAAACTTGTTGTGAGGGTTTGTGGAGATTTGGTTGTGCTAGACTCGTGGCTCGGAATGGAAGGGTAGCCTCATTTTATAATTACCTCGTTGATTTACAGCAATTTGAAGCTCATACAGGAGTACACACATCATACGACCTATCCATGGACAAAGATATTATATTGTTCCAAGAACTTTTAAACATCCCAAGCATCTGCATACCACCACAGACACCCCAGGTGTAATATAAATAGACACGTGCTGTTTAGCCACTTTATTACAGTCTGATGGGCAGACAAGATACCCTAGACTCCTAGAGGTATGTACACTCACCGCTGAGCTGTCTAGTCTGGGTTCGAATCTCAACCCAGCTACAAACTCTCATCCTGGTGTTCACCGTGCAGGGTAAGGCATCGATGACATTAAGCTGGGTTTCCCGTCTGCTCGCATTAGTTAAAGATCCCACGGTGGCACCCTGAAACAAATGACAAAATCCTGTGTGAAAATGCAGAGGCTCCGCATCAGCGGCACAATCAGGCCTCCGTAATGATGCGATCAGGAGTCTAAATTCAGAATTGAATTCCAGTGCAATATGCATTTGGTAGTAACATCAATATGTAGTTGGACCAGTGTTTGCATTAATCGCAGCCTTTACATGACGTATAATGACGTCAATAGGTAAATGCTGGAAGGACTCCTAGATATTGTGAAGTAATTCACTCACGAATAGCATTGCAATTAAAAAATTTTTTTTTATTATAAATTCATTCATCAATTACAACACAATTATAAAGTTGTACAGTACAATTAAAGTACAATTATATATCGATCAATATTATATTACATTATCAATATTATATATTACTATTATACAATGAAAGTACAATCAATTATAAAGTTGTCCAGGCCAAAAGTTGAGCTCAATATATATATACATACTCGCAAAAGTACCCGGTGTTGCCAGGTAACAATTAGTTGTTTCCTGACGGGAATATGATATATGCAATCTGGGTCCATCATCTAGAGGAAATTTTAAAGACATCGCAGGTACAGTGCAGTGGTGGCGTATCGAGAAAAAAAATGATGCTCATGGCGAGATGTCAAATTGCTGTCCCTCATAACTTTGTGTGTGTGTGTGTGTGTGTGTGTGTGTGTGTGTGTGTGTGTGTGTGTGTGTGTGTGTGTGTGTGTGTGTGTGTGTGTGTGTGTGTGTGTGTGTGTGTGTGTGTGTGTGTGTGTGTGTGTGTGTGTGTGTGTGTGTGTGTGTCCAGTGTCCGTGTCAGGGCTGTAACCTTTTTACCATTTGGGTTTTGTCATCAAATTTTCACCAAAGCTTTATTATGAGAATACAGAGAAGGCAAATTAATAATTTTGTCAAAAGGTCAAAGGTCAACGTCACATAAGATCATCGATTTACATGCGATTGATCTAAAATTTTAAGAATTTGCATATTGGGTCAATTAATTTGTTTACCAATAAAAAGCTAGAAGCTGCCGCACATGGTTTAACACTAAAATGCGATACGCTCTACAAACTTAATCTGAACCGATTTTTCAAATTTTAAACTGCGGAATTGAGTTTAACAGCAGTTCTGACTACTAAAAAAGTGTTCATTTGCTAATATGAACAAAATCATCGGTCGCATGACTTTCTTTTCCACTTTTGCACCTGTTTAAGTTGTACCCCATGCTCCACCCCCTCACACCTGATTCAACTGTTGCAAGATCTTCTCTTGTTCCCATTCGTTGCATGTAGTTCACCATTGTGCTGTTCACGCAGAATTCTATTCCCTCAAAGCCCACAAAGTCACATCAAGTATTCATCTGACATTTACAAACTTAGAGGTGTGCTTTGAGGATTAAATCTCACCTGCTTCATTGGTGAACAAAAGGAAAACTCAAATGGTATATCGACAAGTTATTTTGAAAACAGTTAGAAATATGGTCGTCATTGTTGGTTGTGAACAGCAAGTGGCTGCTGATGTAGTTCCCCCTGCAGGTTAGAGCAGAAATTTGTAATTTGTTCATGGTGCCGGCAATAGTTCAGCAACTCTTCACAAAATACAGCATAGGATCTTTAACATGCACAAACTAATGCTTGCCGACGGGCTGCCCATTTTGACATCCATCTCATGGAAGGTGCACTCATTGATGAATCACATTGAACATCGGTATGACAGTTTATAGCTGGGCTGAGATTCAAACCTAGGCTAGACAGCTAAGAGGTGAGTGTGCATTTCTCTGGGCTATGCTACCAGGCCAATAAATATGGTAAAGGGCCTTTTGAAAGGTGTAAACAAAAGATGTACAATGAGATAACACCAATCTATTTTGAACAAGAACAGCACTCGGTGGAGCGCATACTTCCGCCAGGCCGTACAGTTTACCTTTTGCATCGCACTCAGAGGCCAGATCTGGATCCGGACCTGAACCAAAGTCAAATCGGCTTGTTCTTGTCGCATAATCAACTCATCCACCTAGATTTGTCATAACTCATCCCCAACGTTTTCAGATTTTGTCCTTCATATCCGTTTTGGCTCCATCTCTCAATGGTAAAGAATCACTTAGAAATTAAGAAATTATCGTATCCGGATCTGGATCTTCACCAAAATCAAATCAATTATTGCTTGTCACACACACGACCTGTCCACCAAGTTTCGTCCAAATCAGTGCACAACTTTCTGCTTTTTTTTTTTTTTTGTATACAAGAGCGAGGCTCGTGTAAGAGCTAGCACATTGAACATGAAAACATGCACAGACACATAAAACATGCAATGAAGGGAGTGGGAGACAAGATGGGGAGAGAGGGGGAAGCACACAAGTACAACATTTGAGAGCAGGGACATCGGGAGATCTGTGGGAGGAAGAGGGCTTGCGGCGAGGGGGGAGGGGGGTGGTGGGGGGGGGGGGGGGGGGGTGAGAGAGTAAAACAAAAAACACATGGACACTGCTATGACTTCCAGGAAAGAAGTTGGTATTTCAGAAAAGTGGATCTGGGGTGAATTAACGGGGGTAGAAAAGATCAAGGTTTTGGATGGGGGAAGATTAAAGATGGTGGTAAGATGATAAGAGATGTCCTGCTATATATCTGTTTTAGCCCTTTCACTCAATGTTGAAGAATCACTTGAAATATTTTCTGACCCGGATCCACTTCTTCACCATAATGTAATCAATTCGTGTTTGTCACACATCCAACCTCTCCACCAAGTTTCGTTCAAATCCATCCATTATTTTTGTGATATCGTGCTCACAGACAGACAAACGACAGACTGGGGTTAAAACGTAACGTTTTTCTGTTCAAGTAGTTATTCTGTTTAAATGCCCTGGATGTTGTCAATGCTTTAGATCAGTGGTGGGAAACTAAAGATAATTAGTGGATCGCAGGTCTGGCCCTCAATCCACTACAAAGCCTGCAAGTCCCACTTTACCACAATCACAAGTCAAGATGAGAAGATGCATTTTCATTTGAAAAGAGGTGTTTATTACATTAAATATAAACATTAATATTAATAGAAATTTAATTAACATTAAATAAATAGTATTAATTAATAGAAGACATTAATAGAAGAATTAACACGTCAATCCAAAAGACAAAACATTAAAAGTCATAAATATACTATTTGCTGAATGCGACCTCTGGTTACTGTAAAGTGCGGCGACTGAATGCCTGAATATAAAAAAACAAGCATTCTGAGTATTGCGCTGCAATACATGTCCCCTACCAAAGTTCAAAGTGCCATAACTTTGTCAAAAATGATCGAATATGCAAATTTATGCACGATTGATGCTGGTTTTCAAACTTGATCTGAGGTATGCTGAGACATGTGTCACGCCTCACCTCGTTGATAAGCCCGCAAGGTCGCTCCTTAGAGCGGCCTGCTCGTATTGCACTGTGTGAACTATATAATTACCAACTCACGGTCTGAGGTACTAGCGATTCAAGAGATATCCATTTTTTAAATATTTTCGTTTAATTAACGGTATCTGCCAAACCACGTGCCCTATCGCAAATTCCAAAAGGACATTTTAGTGGACTGACATGCTGAACAGATCGGTGAAGTTTCCCCTCAATTGGATCACAAATGAGGGAAGAGCTAGGTTTTAATGGTTTGTGCTTAAAAACGTCATAACTCTGAAACCATGTGATACATGACGTCATGCTCATTGACTTTTTTGTTCGTCATGGGTATGCGATTCTGCCTGCAAAGCTTGGCCTCGATCTGTTCAGCCATTGCAGAGAAAAAGGGGTTTTAGTGTTTTCACGAAAAACAATATGGCGGCCGAACCACGTGCCCTGTGACGTCATAATTACCATTAAAATATTATACAGACCGAGTCCCTCCTATGGTGAAAATTTTATCTCAATCGGTCCTATTATTGCAGAGAAAATCGTTTTTAAAGGAAATTTAAACTTAAAATGGCACTGAGTTAAGGATCATCAGAATTATCAGAATTCCCAAAGTTCAAAGTGCCATAACCTTGTCAAAAATGATCGAAACGTCGTGTAGTTCGAACTTGATCTGTAACTTATCATGAAGAAACGATGTGCCAAGTTTGAAATCATTAGCATTAAGCGTTTAGAATAAAAGTCCGGAAAGCTGTTCTTTGCGTGACGGACTGACGGACTGACGGACTGACGGACTGACTGACGGACTGACGGACTGACAGCATGCAAACCTATAGTCCCCTCCGGTGTACACCGGTAGGGGACTAATAACCATCAATCCCAAACCTGATGATCACCAAATTGGGGTGTTGGAATGGTCACACCCTGGAGGACATTTTAAAGCCAGTAATACCACACATTTATTAGTCCCCTACCGGTGTACACCGGAGGGGACTATAGGTTTGCACGCCGTCCCTCCGTCCGTCAGTCCGTCAGTCTGTCAGTCCGTCACGCAAAGAACAGTTTTCCGGACTTTTTTCTAAACGCTTAAAGCTAATGATTTTAAACTTGGCACATCGTTTCCTCATGATAAGTTACAGATCAAGTTCGAACTACACGACGTTTCGATCATTTTTGACAAAGTTATGGCACTTTGAACTTTGGTATTTCTGATCATTCTGATGATCCTTAACTCAGTGCCATTTTAAGTTTAAATTTCCTTTAAAAACGATTTTCTCTGCAATAATAGGACCGATTGAGCTCAAATTTTTACCATAGGAGGGACTCGGTCTGTGTAATATTTTAATCGTAATTATGACGTCACAGGGCACGTGGTTCGGCTGCCATATTGGCTTTCGTGAAAACACTAAAACCCCTTTTTCTATGCAATGGCTGAACAGATCGAGGCCAAACTTTGCAGGCAGAATCGCATACCCATGACGAACAAAAAAGTCAGCGAGCATGACGTCATGCGTCACATGGTTTCAGAGTTATGACGTTTTTAAGTATGAACCTTTAAAACCGAGCCCCTCCCTCAATTTTGATCCAATCGAGGGGAAACTTCACAGATCTGTTCCGCATGTCCGTCTACTGTAATGTCCTTTTGGAATTTGCGATAGCTCACGTGGTTTGGCAGATATCGTTAATTAAACGAAAATATTTTTAAAAATGGATATTTCTTCAATCACTTTATTGATCGACGTGAAACTTCATACTGTAGTAGAAGTCATGAAGACTAACAAGTGTGCAAAATTTCAAGATGATTGGATGTACGGTCTGGAAGCTATAAGTTATTGCGTGAAGAAGAAGAGGCGTCAAGTGTGCGGATTTCATTATTTATCACGTGCAGACTGAAAGCATCGTTGGACACGACCTGTCGCGGTCATTTTAACCTCAAGTAAAATTCTAATTTAAGATTTGTCAATAGCTGAGGTATATTAACAAACGAATAAAACAGATTTGGTCAAATTCTGACTTTTTTAAACTCGATCGCATTTGACAGAGTTGTGACAAGCTGAGGAAGAAGAAACCTCGCATTGGCTTCTCCAATGTGCCATAAAAAATGGATATCTCTTGAATCGCTAGTACCTCAGACCGTGAGTTGGTAATAATTTATATAATTCACACAGTGCAATAGGTGCAGGCCGCTCCACGGAGCGACCTTGCGGGCTTATCAACGAGGCGAGGTGTGACACATGTGTCTCAGCATACCTCAGATCAAGTTTGAAAAACAGCATCAACCGTGCATAAATTTGCATATTCGATCATTTTTGACAGTTATGGCACTTTGAACTTTGGTAGGGGACATGTATTGCAGCGCAATACTCAGAATGCTTGTTTTGTTTAAGTTCTTCACAATTGTAAAAAACCTATAAAAAAAGGTGTTCAATTTCACCCCACTTTACGGTAACTATATTTTGTGTAAATAATTTCAAGTGTTTAGGGGTCGCAGGTAGATACGTTTTGGACTGAAAGTAGCCAAGGCCCCGCTTTGCACACTTCTACTTCAGGGTTCCAACCTTAAATTCTCAAGACCATTTTACGAGTATTTACTTTCCCAGAACTCAACCCATACATCACTTCACACACAAGAACAGGATTAAAAATGGTACTGATCCAAAACATCAATTTGCTGTTTATGCAGCTTGCTTTGTTATATAAAGACCGGATAAAGGAAATGAATGCATGCATCAAGTTTTGAAACTTTCCATTATACAAACATGTGAAGGCCTGAGTGAGTAATACGAGCGATGAGTCTTTTCTGCCCTCCCCCTATCAGGGCGTCCTCTTGGAACCGAGCATGATATCTGCTCTCCTCACAACCCGCAGGTTTGTCATTCGTGTTCGGAGGAAAAAAGGAAACCAGCAAAATTGTGAACGAGTCGGTAAAAAGGCAAGGAATGGTCTCGTTAAAGTTCTATCAACCCTGCTTCTCAGCGTCTTTCTTCGGCGGTCATCGGTACATTCACAGCGGCTTGATCCAAAAATAGACGACTGCAAGAACGGTCAGACCTGACCAGTTTCCCTTTAATCTCTCAGATTTCTTTGGGTCGGTGTTGTGAATCGCCTTGCTTTTGCTTCATTTATTTCTTACATTTTTTTTTTCTACGGTGATTATCATTATCATGCCTTCTGAAGAAAATCTCAGGACAAACGCAGTTGAGCATTTCATGATGAAACTTCTTTTTAGAACTGAACATTTACTTGATTATGTCATAACTTTTTTTCCAGTTTTTCTTGTTTCAACATATCATTTGGTATGATAAACTAATACATTTGTCAAATCCTTAACCTCCTTAGGCAGAGAGTTTATCTTGCTTTACATAAGCACTTTTGGAGATTATTAAGCTACTGGGCAGTGGAGTTAGAGGGCACAAAGGCAGCATGGACTATTTTTAAGGGGTTAAGGGCCCTCCAACCTGTTCTGCGTTTGCTGAAATTGATCTCTAGTGGTCATCATAATCTACAGGGTCATATACTCTACCCAAAATGTAATACCAGAAAAACACCAAAAGATATACACAGTCTTGTTTTTTGGGACAAAAAGCAATGATGTACACATTAAGCATGGGTCTATATTAATATTGTCGTCTGATTTCCCCAGGTGAACACCACAGGAATCACGAATAGCCAAAGCAAGCTTTAACTCCGAGGCGACGATCAAATGTGGACTTTATACATGCGCCGGAGAAAGAAAGGGAAGAGGAGGAATTAAGGGTCTTATCTGAGCGATCCCGCCAGGCAGTCTTCAACCTGCAAAAAGTAACTCAAACCAGGCGGATTTAAAATGTACAGGAAAATAACAAAAGGGTTTATTAAGGACAATACCGATAACAAGAAAACGCGACAGTGAAACTAAAGTCCTAAATTGGAGCGCTCCTTATAAACAGATTTGCACTCAGACAGGGGATAAAATAGAGGTGAAAAATAAAATGGTGTAGGCTATTTAGTGGACTTAACTCAGGCCTGCTGGAATATCTTGTCAGGATCATCCGAGGCCCTGGCGGGAACCGCTTGCTCGTTGGCGGGAACTCGGCCTCAGTCCGCCCCGTCTCACCAGGCCGCGCCCGCTGGCACGAAACAGGCTTCTCGCGCTCGACAATGGCAGACGTGCCATCTGTCTACTATATGTGTTTGTAAGTTCGCTCCTCCAGCCGCGCCAGCAAAACTGCAACCCTCTGTCCGTGACTCTTCCACCTCCCCACGATCACCAGCGAGACTCGGAACGCGGCTGGTTCACTTGGCGCCTTTCAGTCCGTCCGTATCCTTTTTGCAGGGAGCGAAGCGCAAATCAGTCTGTCGGCGAAGGGCGAAGAAGAAGAAAAGCCGGGAGGAACCAAGCGGGAAGGACAAACGAGAAGAAGAAAGCTCAAAACGAGAAGCAGAAGGGCTATCACTCATGCACACATCCAGAACGAGAAGAAGCAAGAAGAAGGAAATGTCCGTTGTCCGCCAGTACGTTCTTTTATCGACAGGCTCTGACGTCATCTGCCGCGCCCCACCAACCAGTGTCTCGCTTCTTAATAATCCTGGTTGTCACTCAAAGCCCCGGCAAATGATGACCCCTTGAGGTGTGACTTTTGGCCTGCTTGTCTTCGATGTGTGCTTTCCAGTGGTGTCATTGGCGGCAGCGCTCACTGTCCTGGCTTCCTGGTGGTTTTATTATAATCTGAGTGCAGTTTAATGGGCACTTTCTACTATATGTGTCTAATGCGGTGCCATACGGGATGAAGGGAAGTAAATTACTGAGGTTAGACGAACAAGGTCACTTATTCCATAATCCCTACAACTAGTTAACACAAGGACCATCCTCGTATGGCCACATGTAACACTTAATCCGACATTCGATCGAAACAAATATTCTACTTATTACATGGTGGTGGTTCTCATCACGATCATCGGAGCACCTACCTATACAAATCTACCTGACTCTACATATCACTACCCCACCGACATAACACATTAAGCATGGGTCTATATTAATATTACCCCAGTGTCTCGTACTGCAGACTGTAGCAAAGATAACCAGACTTGGTGGCATTGACGTTTGAGCATCCACTCATGTCTGGGTGGTTGGTGGTTCAATTCTGACCCTGGACGAGTCATATATACCAAAGACCTTAACAATGATATGTGCTGCACCCTCGGTTAACTTCAGCATTTATACTTAGAACACGAACAAACCCCGTGGGTTGGTATCCCTTCAGGGAGCAAGATGTCTCCCCAAAAATGCCCTGCTGACTGAGGAGAGTAAAGTGAAGTGCCACCACTAGTTTGTGTTCTGGGAAGTTACTTCTGGATCCCCCTAAGGATAATGGCCATGTTTGTCCGATGTCAAGTCCAATGTTGTCTGTTGTCTCTTTCTGCATGTGTATGATTTGTGCATGTGACAGCTCTTCTATGAGGCGAGATGAAGACCACTCCTTTTTGCATCTTCAGACGTATAGGGCTGCCGAACCAGTTTCTTGGATATTGGGCACAATCCTGGACGGGTCACCACTCTGACGCAGAATACTCGAATGGCTCATTCATCCCAGCAAGCTGGTACTCATATTTCCAGCCTCGGGAGGATGACAGGCTGAGTAAACCCATCTGCTGTTAATTCAACGACATGGCAGGGGTTTGGCAGGGGGAACCTGAGATCTCGAGCCAGCCATGAGGCTTAGAAACTGTATTTTATTTTTTAAATTGACGTCGCAATGAAATGTCATCGCTGGTACTCAAAGTGCTTCACAAAGTTACGTCACTTCCCCTAAAGTCATTGGCTGTGTTTGCCTGACTTGAAAAAAGTCCAGGTGTGTGTGATTTGTGCAGCAGCTCCTTCATTAGCTTTAGAATCCATAAAAAATAGAATTTTAAAAAGTTGACTTTCACCAAAACAACCGACCTTGAAAATAAATGTAATATACACAATTAGACTTTTATTTAAATATACGATACAGTATGAAGACTTTTTGCCTAACAGGTTTAAAAAGGGTTTGACATTCTTTTTAACACAATTTTTTCAGCTTTTTGATTGTTTTTTTTAATTTTATCATATGCTGTATCTATTTTCTCAACAAGACTGGTTCTTGGTGTTTGTAGTTGATGTTTCTTTTCCTTGTTTTATAACACTTTTCTAAAAGGAAATAACTGACACCAAGTGCAATATATTGTACAATTCACTTTATTGATGTTACAAACAATGAATTTGTTGTTTATAGTTTATTGTTATTATAGGAGCATGGATTTCCTTTAACTCTTGAGGATATTGTGAAAATGGTTACCGATACATTTCTCTATTGAACAAAGTTTTTTTTTTTTCTTTCTTCCTTTTTGATGGAGAAAAATGCACGTCTGCATCTTAAATAATTATATTTTGATTGCTGAAGCCAATTTGGGCTGGAAGGATAGCTTCGGTGTATGTGCACTCGCCTCTGAGCTGTCTAACCTGGGTTTGAATCTCAGCTCAGCTATAAACTGCCTCCTTGGTGTCCCCCTTGCAGGACAAGACATCCATGTGCATGTCGTCCATCAGAAGGACGTTAAGCCCGAGGACCTGTCTGCCAGCACTGGTTGTTGGTGGGAAGGCAACGGCAAACCACCAAGTGCCAAAAAACTGCTTCCACCCAGTGCCAAAAAAACACCTAGTGCCAATCGAGAATAAATGTTACATGGCTGAAAGACATGATTTCCGATTTTTAACGTACCCTCAAAACTTAGACTGGCCCAGAGTTTATTTTCCTTATGATATCACTAACAAAGTGACAATGAGCCACGTAGTTATGGAGACTGTTTAGGGGATCTCTGAACAATCTCTGATCCCAGAGTCTTCCTCAACGCACTGTGGTCGGAACAAACCTAATTTAAATGGGAATGCCAACTCTGGGAAATGAAGTTATCATGATTTGACCTTGATGTGGTGCTCGCACATTCTTCAACGCAGCTGGCCTGCGGAAGTGACATCGCGACGTTGTCGAATGCACCGGAATATCTCAGAGTAACAATTTCAGCCAGTCACATGATTTAAATATCATCAGAGTGACTACCATTATAACTCTAATATCTAGCTATCTTGTATCAAGCCCCATATTAGAATCGCTTTGGGAAAGCCTTTTGAAACCGAAATCATCTTGTAAGCAGTTTCACGCTAATGCCAACAGCCAAGAATTTCGGCCAAAGTTTGTTTCTTCTTTATCTTTTTGAAAACATGGCAACAAGTATGAAAGGATGATATTTTGGGAAAAGATGCATGCATTGCAATTCTTTATGAGAAATAAATCCTTCCTTATTGCGAATGTGTTTGAAATGAGTTGTGCAACATAGAGAGTGTTAAAAAAAAAAAAAACCAAGGAGAAAAAGACAACGTGGTTTTTGCAATTTTGCTGCACGGAGTTGAAGGCCGCCAGTCGGCCATCTTTGGTCGGATTGCAAAACAAAATGTTCTGCATATGTAAGCTCTCATGTATTGTCTTTGTGCCAAGTTTGAACAAAATCGGTCCATGCATGTCCAATAAATGGTTGGGGACACGTCTAAGTAACAAAATGGCCGCCAGTTGGTCATCTTGGATCTGATCATGAAACAAAATGATGTGCATATGTATAACATCATGTATTGTCTTCATGTCGAGTATGAACAAAATCGGTACATACATGTATGAGATATGGTTGCGGACGCACGCACACATGGACTGATGGACGGACAGACGGACGAGACCCAATCGATAAGCCCCCGTTTCAGAATAAGTCCAAAGGGGGCTAATAATCAGAGGAAATTACTCGTAAAAACATTTGCAATGATGGTGGCCTCGTTGGAGCAGGTGTGGAGCATATCTAAACGGATATAAAATAAAACGAGAGGATTAAATACATTCCCAGAGACGGGTGGGATTTTCATTTTCACCCAATTCCAAGAACAACCTGCAGTTCAACCATCGTTCAGATCACACAATTGCAGAGAGACCTATTACACATTATCAGAAATAATTATTATCCTTCACAAACTTTTAATCCAGTGACTCTAGTTCAGATGAGCAGTTGCCATAAAATGCTGAGCTACCATCTGTGGGTGTTTTCTTGGAACGCAAGCCATTTTCATGTTACATACTCAAGAGATGAGGAATTTTGGCATCCTTTCCCAGCCCTGTCGTTATCCCGACATGAATCGCTTACATGCTTCATTCTGCCCTCAATCAAATTCCCTCAAAACTTCCTTTTCTCATTTTCTAGCACAACCTTCTCCACCTTGAGTATGTATGACCTTTACTTTTTCCTCCCCACTGTACTCTTCCTCTCAATTCAGCCCCGATCCTCTCCCCCTCACCCTCAGATGATATAAATACGAGTATGTCGATGACTCCAACTATTACCTGGACTTTGAGAGATTATTGAACAGTGTTTACTTCATCATCATCATCGTCCTCGTCATCATTTTCGGCCGTTTCCATGTTTGTATGTGTAAGCCGTGGTTCACCTAATGGCTGCTTACTCCTCAGTCACATTTGCTCTACGGCTAGGATACGGCGGCCGTATCCCCCCCCCCCCCCCAAATTGACAGAAACGTGCGGCGGCCGCAGAGTTTGTGAGGTGGCCTCAGGGTGGCCCTAGGGCGTATGGCTATCTTTTACAGGCCGTAGGGGTCGCCGTGGAATTATAACGCGGAGTAATAACTTTTTTCATTTCTAGGTTGGCCGTAGCAATTGGACAAGCCGTAGCCATGACAACTGTAAGTGCTGTTATACATATGAAAAAGAACTGGTATATATACCCACTCGTTACCGTCCGTCTGGCCGCATGTTCGCCTTAGGGCCCCCCTGCGGTCGCCTCGCGGGCACCTTGAGGCTACCTTGCGTCTGCCTTGAAAATTATATGGCCGCCGCAGGGACGCCCTAAGGTCACCGTGCGACATCAAATCAAAGACCGTACGGCACCCCCACGTTTTCTGTCGCTACAATTTCTAAATACCCCATGTGGCTACCCGAAAAATAAAAACATGTGACTGCTACATTGTGTGACCGTGGAAATACTGCGGCCGCCCTATAATTGCTAGTGGCCGTAGATTTTTCAGACCCTACGGCCGCCGAGCCAAATGTGACTGAAGCATTAGCCAAAAGGCATATTCGAGGCATGTTTTTTGTGGCCGGATGCCCTTCCTGACGCCACCACAGAATCAGCTGTGGACCTAGCCTTTGTCTAAAGAGACATACCCTGCAAGGTAGTAGGGGGATTTGCAGAGTTTCCTTCTCCTATGTGGATGCCTACCAAGGCTGAAGAGGTCCACCTACCCTGGGTTGGATTGGTGAGTGTCACAGCAAGTCCTCACAATGGAGGGCCATGCACACTACACCTCCAGGATACCAACCTCCTCCGAGATCCTCCAGACATTACTCCAGTGCCCTTAAGAGCACTGTTATCATGGTGCACCACTAGGAGGTAGTCTGCAAGTCTTGGCAAAAGTAGAGGCAATGCAAGTTATTGCCGCCGGTTTCCTGAACAAAGAACTATTTGGATTCCTGCCAAAATCACCTCCAGTCGAAGGTCGGCCCTGGCCAGCCAGTTCGTGAAAAGACTTCGGCTAAACTTCACCCATAGCTGATCCCAGAAGAGGATGACATTAATGTTGTGCCTGGTAAAGAGGAAGTCGTAGCAGTGGTAATAGTTGTTGATAATAAACATTTCCGTGCCGATTTGTTTAAAATGGCATTTGTTTCAAAACAAAATAAAAAAAATTTGAATCACTTTGTTGAGGAACTATCTATTTGAGGAATGAGTCAGCATGCTGGGAAGATCAGTGTATTAAGGAAAATAGAAAAAAATATAGGAAGAAAGCTAAAGTTGAAGTTAGTAATCACCCCTTATCTACAATGTAGCTTGTGAACCGTTCTCAGGCTGCTACAGGATTTGTGTTTCATACACAAATTTATCGCCATGATTGAGTGATGAGGCAAAGGGTAAAAACACAATCAACTGATAGTGGGGCTACCTTTGGACACAACAGCCAATGGAATGAACGAATATGAAAAGAGAAGAGATAGCTGGGGAGGAAATAGAGTAACCTGCAAGTAAGAGAGTTGGGTATGGTTAATGGGGGTAGGGATCGGGGATGACATGTAATGATGGTGCACGACCTGCTGGAAATGAAAAATAGGGGCAATACCCCCTGGGCGCTCACCTGGTAGTATAAAGCAATAGACGATACCGACTAAAGGTATTTGAAACAGTATCACGGTATAGTAAAACAATTTCAATGTTTGCTCGGAGACATGGAAGCCTGCAGAATCATACTAATGTAAAAATAAAACGTATTGCAAACAAACAAACAAAAACCTATTTGGTGGAGGGGGGCAAACCCACCCCCTAGACTACCTTAGACCCCAATTTTTTAATGCCGTGCACAAACGTTGGTACATCACGGTTGATGAAGGTTGTGGTCAAGTTTCATTGGAATTGTATTTGTAGTTTCTGAGAAGAAAGAAAATACCTGTTTTGGGGGGAAACCTCCCCCGTAGATCCCCCTGGGGCCCGACTTTTTTTAAACGCCATGACCGACCTGGTACGTCATGGGTAATGAAGCTTGTGGTCAAGTTTGATCAGAATCATGTGTGTAGTTTCTGAGAAGAGAGCAAATACCTATATTGGGGGGTCAAACCTGAGCCCACTTTGACCCCCGGTGAACCCACTTAGACCCCCGATTTTTTTCATGCCTTCAACAAAATTGAGTTACAACATACCAAGTATAATTTGTGCCGAGTTTTGGTCACAATCCCATCAGCAGTTTCGGAGAAGAAGTTGCAAGTGTTTATATGGACTGACGGACTGACGACGCGCCATCGCATAGGCTCCGCCGAGCTACGTTTCAGGTGAGCTTAAAATGGAGATGAAATGCAGACTAAAACAAACCCAAACATCAACAGTTCGAGGCAAATTGAATGCATAAACAGCGCACAAATGACTATTCTGCTGGGTAATAATTTACAGGTATAACTACAGTCAGACTTGGAAGCAGCAGCTGCAGTCTCTCCAACGACGGTTATAAACTCGCCAGCCTCTCCCAACCAGTTCTTTAGTCCCTGCAGTTGAAGACGAGCTCGAAAGGATAAAGGACAGCTCGGACTTGTGAGCTTCACAAGAAGTAAGTTCATGTATTGATATGTGCAGCAGTCATATAAAGTGTGAGTCACCAGAAATGAGTAAATGTATTTTCTGATTTAAATTCAATTATACAGTCAACAGAATAATGTGAGGTAGGTGACGATCGAAGTCAGAGGCAACTGAAGGCTCCTCTTTCACTGGTTTCTACCACTTGGGTATAGGGGCACACCGCAATGCTAACGCCACATCAACTGTTGTTGATCTCTAACTCCAAGCAAGCTGGTACCCATTTTACAGGTATTAAAAGGATGACAGGCTAAGTCGACCTGTCTGGTGTTATTTTGGTATGCCTGGACCTTGAACTCAGGACCCTAAGATCCAAAACCAACCACTTGAACTGTGAGGCCACCAACAGGCTTTCAATAGAACAATGAAAAATCACTCATACAGCGACACTTGGCAAAAGAGAAACAAAGTAGAATGGCACTCGGTGGAGCATCCTTTTGACCTCATAAATAATTGTTGGTTGAATTATGTGACCTGATATGCAAATCGTCTTCAAATGAAGTTAATCGGATGAAAATTGACAATTTGAAAAATTTGGCTTATGTTGGCCTCAAAAATAGTTGGTGGTTGGTTTCAGTAAGCTGATATGCAATTCCTATTCAGATTTCAAGTCAATTGGATGAAAATTGAGGGTTTTATAAATTTTAAATAAGTGGTTGACCTTAGGCCTATGTTGACCTTTTGGCCTATTTTGATCTAAAAAAAATAGTTGGTGGTTGAATTCAGTTAGCTGATATGCAAATCCTATTCAAATTTCAAGTCAATCGGGTGAAAATTGAGGATTTTAGAAATTTAGAAATGGTTGTTGACCTTTTGGCCTATCTTGTCCTCAAAAATAGTTGGTGGTTGGTTTCAGTAAGGTGACATGAAAATCCTGTTCAAATTTCAAGTCAATTGGATGAAAATTGAGGATTTTAGAAATTAGAAAAAACATGTGGTTTACCTTTGGCCGATGTTGACTTGTGACCTATGTTGACCTCAGAAATAGTTGGTGGTTGAATTCAGTTAGCTGATATGAAAACCCTATTCAAATTTCAAGTCAATCGGTTGAAAATTGAGGATTTTAGCAATTCGAAGAAAAGCGGTTGACCTTTGACCGATGTTTACCTTTTGACCTAAAAATAAATAGGATTCTGTTGGACCACCAATTCTACCATTTTGTGAAGTTTCGTGAAGATCGTTTTAAAATTGTGACCTGTAGGCAAGTATAAGTGAGCGGAAAAACACACACAAACGCACACACACAAACACACAAACCAGAGCGATCAAGATACTTGTGAAAAATTATTTTTTGCCAAGTAACAAGTCAAATTCGTGCTGTTTTACTTTTGAAACATCCATAACTAGAGTTCATAGAACACCTTACCCCACTCTGTCTTCTTTTTTTTTGTATGCAAGATCGAGGCTCGTTTAAGAGCCAGCACATCAAACACATATTAGCCCATAAAACACAAAAAACATAAATGAACACATAAAACAATAAAGGGAGGGAGAGACAAGATGGGGAGAAAGAGAATCACACAAGCACAACAGTAGAGAACAGGGACATCGGGAGATCTGTTCGAAAGGAGAGGGCTGGGGGGGAGGGGGTGGAGAGAGGGAAGGGGTACACGATAAAAAACAAATTGACACTACAAGGAATTTCGGGAATGAAGTCGGAGATTGCAAGATGTGGATTTGGGGTGTATTGACGGGGGTAGAAAGGTTTTGGATGGGGGAAGATAAGAGATGGTGGTGAACAGCTGTTTTGAAGTCCTGGAGGGAGGAGTGGGATTGAAGAGAGTGTGGGAGTTTGTTCCAGAGGTGGGGAAAAAAGAGGAATAAAAGAGTGAAGGTGAGCAGAGAGTCTTGATTTTGGCAGTTTCACCAGTAGAGGGTTGCTGGCAGTTTTTGTGCGTCCTGCAGGAATAATTGGGGGACACAGCACAGACAGAGCTGGGGGAGCTAGGCCAGAGAGGAGTCGGTAGAAGACAGAAAGGCCACCAACCTGCCTGCGGTTGGAGAGTGAAAGGCCCTCAGAATCGGCTTCATCAAGGGAGATACCAATGATCCTGAAAGCTTTGGTTTCTACAGCGTGAATCCGAGCTAGGTGTGAGGCAGGAGCACCAGCCCAGAGTGGAGAGCAGTATTCCATTGAGCTACTGATGAAAGCCTTGTATGTGGTGAGGAGCTCAGGTGTGCCAAGGAAGGACGTCGCATGACGGAGGATGTCCAGTCGGCGACTGGCTTTGGAGGCCAGCTTGGAAATGTGGTTTTCCCAGGAAGGATCATGGCTGATAGTGACACCTAAAAGCTTGAGTGACAGAACTTGTTCAAGAGGATTGTTGGAAAGTAGATGGGAGGGGTTTCCAGATGGTCTTTTCGGAGAGACATTGTGAGAGTGTGAGATTTGTCAGGATTGAAAGACATGTCCCACTTGTTTGACCAGTTTCTTATTTTGTCCAGGTCTGCCGAGAGTGAAGAGGCTGCCGCCTGCCGATCTGAGGATTGAGATATGGAGTGGCAGAGAGTGGAATCATCAGCAAAGATTTTGAGAGGATTTTCCAGAGAGTCGGAAAGATAATTGATGATACCAAAAAAAAGAACCGGGCACAGAACACTGCATTGAGGAACTCCAGCCTGAACAGGAAGGGGAGATGAGAGAATTCCATTCAGGGCCACACGTTGAACGGAAAGGATGTCCACAAGCCATGCGTGGAGATTTCCATGGATACCATAGGAAGAGAGTTTGGTGAGCAGAGTGGGGTGCCAGACCGTATCGAAGGCACGAGATATGCGGGTGCCATGAGATATGCGGGGTGCCAGACCATATCGAAGGCACGGCTCTGATTTCCTGTTTGCCGTTTAGGGCCTCCATCCATTGTTGAGACAGCAGATGCAGCATGTCCAGAGTAGCATGACCTGGTCTGAATTCAAATTGATGATCAGAGATCAAGCCATTGGAGAAGAGGAAGGATTTAATATCAGAAGTAATGATGGCTTCCATGACCTTGCTGATGATTGGGAGCAGGCTGATTGGTCTGTAGTTGCAAGGATCTGTTTTTGCACCTTTTTATGTAAAGCGTTGATGTTGGCTGATTTACAAGCAGAGGGTAGATGACCTTGAGCAAAAGAGAGGGTGAAGAGAACAGAGAGAGGGTGTGAAAGAGCGGCAGAGCAAGACTTTAGGACCCGTGGGCTGATGCCGTCTGGTCCAGTTGCAGAATCAGAATCGAGGTTTGACAGAAACTTCTCCACCTTGTCAGGAGAGAAGCACACAGAGTCCAGGAGAAGCTGGGTTGGACTGGGTACGGTGGGTACAGAGAGAGATGGGTTTGGGAGACGAGATTTTGAGGCAAACACAGAGTTGAGGCATTCACCTTTTTCACATGCGGAGTCAGCTGTGTTGTTGTTTGAGGTAATGGAGGGGATGGAGGTGAAACACCAGAAACAGATTTGACAAGATGCCACCAGGATTTGGAAGAGGGAGACAAGTTTGAGAGTTCAGTCGAGAGCAGTGGTTCTTAACCTTTTTAAAGGTGCCGAACCCCAACGAAACCCACCGAACACTTGCGGAACCCCTCAAATTTGACCAAAAAATTAAGAAGAATTGCATCTTAATGCGTTTTCTGTTCTTCTTTTCGGGAGGCGATCTGGGAAATGTGTGGTTTTGTTTTGGCAAGGGCCACCCTCAAATCATTTTCGCATGCAAGCCTGCTCCTTTTCTTTGTTTTAATGTCCACCAGTTTCGAAAACGCATGCTCGCAGAGATACGTTGTAACGAACGGCGTGAGGATCTCAAGGGCAATTTTAGCGATGTGAGGATACCCTTCCATTTTGCGGCACCAACACTTTGAGAGCGTTGTTGTGCCGAAGAGTTGTTGTTGAGTCTGGCTCTGCTGAAGTTCGATGAGGTCGTCGAGGTATTGGTCGTTGACATCTGCCGTTGCAACGTCGAAAGTAAACGGCTGCCGCACCCATGCTGGGTATTGCTCTTGGTTGGGGAAGTAGCCGTCGAATGACTTTCCCAGCTCATCCAAGTGCGTGGCAATCGCTTGCTTCAGCACCCCCGGTACAGCAGTGCCTCCATCTTCAGACTCATCTTCGATCCCGCCCACGCACTCGTCCAGTAGCGAAAAGATCGCGAAGTTGTCGTTCTCTGTTCGCCGCCTCCACAACGGTAACTTCTTTCGGAAAGCACTCAGCTTTTCTTCAGATTCGATAACATTCACTCCACCGCCCTGCATCTGGCAATTGAGATGATTGAGTTCGTCGAAGATGTCAGCCAAGTACGCCAAGGCGAGGATGAACTCTGAC
The DNA here is from genome assembly GCF_964187855.1 of Myxine glutinosa. Lineage (NCBI taxonomy): Eukaryota > Metazoa > Chordata > Myxini > Myxiniformes > Myxinidae > Myxine > Myxine glutinosa. The sequence continues at coordinate 53,373 of NW_027616909.1, read as the reverse complement.
TCATGGAAGTGTGTTGCATGGCAATGCTGGTGTTCTCCCAAAAACACGGCTAATTCTACACGCAAGGCAGAAACACGGCTCACTACCTTCCCTCGTGATACCATCGAATATTAGAGTGGTAGAGAAGGACTTCGAATTCAGAGCCGATTTCATTGCACAGCTCTTTGAAGATGCGATGATTCTGAGCAAGGCTTCACACGTAATTCACAGTTTCAACGACGATTTTCAGAACATTGGCCAGTTCTGGAGGCAGGGTTTTTGATGCCAGCGTGTGTCTGTGCAGGACGCAGTGCATGACGATGATGTGTGGTGCATCGGCCTTCACCAGCGCTCCAAAACCGGAGTTGCATCCCAGCATGGCTGGAGCTCCATCCGAGCAAACTGCAGACACCATGTTCCACGAGAGGCCATTGCTTCTGAAGAAGTCGTCCACAAGCTTCTTCACGTCAGCTGCCTTCGTCGTGTTGTGAGAGGCTTGCAGAACAGAAAGTCTTCCTTGATCTCGTCTCCTTTGACATAACGCACAAATAAGATGAGCTGGCTCAAATTCGAAACGTCGGTGGTCTCGTCGAGTTGAAGGCTGAATTTCGTCGGGCAACTACCTGGGCGAGGATGTTGTCGCTCATGTCGTCGAATCTGCATCTGATGGTGTCATTTGAGAGTGGAACGAGAGACAACTTGTTTTCAGCAGCTTTTCCCAGCATGATGTTGACCATCTTCAACGCGGCCGGTTTGATGAGTGTCTCGCCAACGGTGTGTGGCTTGCCCTGCTTTGCGATCAGGTACGCAACTTCATACGACGTGGTGAAGATCGATTTGTCAATTGGAACGAAGCTGAGAGTGGGCAAGGTAGCACTTGCATCGAATCGGACTCTCTTCAATTTGAATTCATTCAGCATTGCATCTTTGTACTGCCCCTCACCGTGCAGTTTTTTGAAGTGTTCCCGTAGTTTTGCTGGTGCTAGGCTGGAGTTGATCAACTTGACATTGCAAAGCATGCATTGAGGACGCTGACTTCCGTCCCGTTCCGTCAAACACGTGAACCCGTACCGCACGTAATCCTCCGACCACTTCCTTTTTTTGCTCGACATACTGCAAAAAAAAAAGAAAAAGTAACAAACTGATCTTAATTGAGTTCGGGCAAATAATTATATGACAAAAATTAAAAAAGGAACATGCTTAAATATAATCAGTACCCCTCTGAAAACTGAGAAATTTTAACGAAGGAAACATAACTTATAGTTACGATGACGGGATTTATTATCTACTCAACTCTATGTCACCTCAAATCCCATTATAATATTACATAGAAAACTGTGAATTGTTAGTTTTGAATTGCGACCAAAGGAGTTATATCACCTCCACCTAATTTTCTGAGTAATTCAATCATATTATATAATCACTATCCACTTTTGACTTTAATATAACTCTGAACCCGCCCTGCATATCCACAAACATTTCCAACTTATTTTTCAATTAATCAGTAACTCCAAAGTAAGGCGCGACCAATAACGCACGACACACGGCAAACCAATCGAGGCTATTCACTGGAAATTCCGAACACCTGCAAAGTCCAAAATCCAGTAAGTAAGTAAGCAAGTAAGCATCATCAACAGAATAATTAGCAAATTGCTCATTCATTCAACTTACTACAGTCAGTGTGAAACAACTGATCTTAAACACAGACCAGAGAAACCATGAATGGGATGGGAATACAATTACAAATAACATTTCCATTTGTTCGTAACATACATAGCAAAATAATAATAATATTAATAAAAAGCGTAATTACACATAGATTCAAAATTGATACAAAATTTAAAAAACAAAAAAAACAAATTGCAATGCGTTTCGGAGGACCTCCGCCGAACCCCTGAGACTGGCTCACTGAACCCCTGAGGTTCGGTCGAACCCAGGTTAAGAACCACGGGTCTAGAGAGTAGAGAGATATTGTTTCCTGGCTCTCCTGAGGGTAGACACACACACTTGTTCCGGGCTTTGTGAAAGGAACTGAGATTGCCTTCAGTTGGATTGGCCTTCCATGAGGTGAAGGCAAGTTGCTTCATGGCAACTGCCTCACCACAAGATTCTGTGTACCATGGACGGGAGGAAGGATTTGACAACTGAAGACGAGATTGGATAGATCTGTGCATGAGAGAGAGAGCAATTTCTTTGGAAGAATTCCCAGGATGAGTTGATGTCAGTGGCAGTAGAGATTGGAGACCAGTACAGATGATTGATGGCTGCTTCAATACCCTGCCAGTCGGCCTGAGTGAAATGCCAGGCTGGTCGACACTGAGGAGGCTCTCTGAGAATGGCCAGAGAGATGTCCACTTTAACAAGGAAATGATCAGATGAACCGATTGGAGCAGAAGAAGAACAGCAGACATTTGCAGGAAAGTTTGTCATAACCAAGTCGAAAAGAGAAGATACTTCATTGACTGAGATCTGGGTCGGGAAATAGACAGATTGTGTCAGTCCCAGTGAGTCACAGAAGTCCTTTGCTGAGGTGCCATGGCTGGTGAGAAAGGAACCCACACCCAGCCAGCTGGCATGATGACAGTTGAAGTCGCCACATACGAGGAAGAGAGAGTTGGGATGAGTGGATAGAGGTTGGTCCATGGTGTCAGACAGCGAGATGTAAATGGAGTCATCACTGTTTGGTGGATGGTGAAGAACACATATGAACAAAAGGTGGGGGCAGAGGGGAAGCCGTAGCCAGAGGTACTCCTGGGGATGTGGTGGAGAGAGGCAGTGCAGGGAGAGTGAGGAAGAGAGTTTTTGATAAAGATAGCAACCCTGCCACCAGGACGAGGCTCAGGTCTATCACACAGAAGGAGGGAGTAACCAGGAAGAGAAATTAAGGAATCAGTGTCATATTGAAGGAGGAAAGTTTCTGTTAAGCAGATCAAGTCTGGCTTGTCTGAAGCAACCTGTATGGAGAGATCAGTCAGATTTGAGCGAAGGCCCCGGATGTTTGAGGTCCATACCGTTAATGAAGAGGAAGGGGGAGCATCGGATAATGGACAAGGGAGGGGAGGGGTATGGAAAGATGAGGGAGGAGAGGAGGAGGTAGGGAGAGCTGTTGACAGTGTGTCAGAGATTGCAGGAAAGCTAGGAGAAGGGGAAGGATGAGGAGAACAAAAGGTTTGATGGTGATGGGATGAGGCACAGTGAGGTGTTGTTTGAGGATTGGCAGAGTGAAGTCGAAGGTTGGAGGATGTGGAGGTATGAGTTGGAAGGGAGAGGAAGCGTGGAGTAGAAGTTTAGAGGCAACTTTGAGGAGGAGGGGTGAGAGGATAGAATTGAAGAAAAGTGGTCAGGCAGGAGTTTTGAAGGGGTGGGGTGAGGAGGGGAGATTTGAGGGAGAGGGGTGATGGGAAAGATTTGAGGGGAGGGGTGAGGAGGGGAAATTGAGGGGGAGTGGTGAGCAGGGAGATTTGAGGGAGAGGGGTGAGGGGGAAAATTTGAGGGTGAGAGGTGAGGGGAGATTTGAAGGGGATGTCTGATGGGGAGAGATTTGAGAGGGAGGGGTGAGTGAGCTTGGAGATTTGAGGGAGAGTTGTGAGGGGGGAAAATTTGAGGTTGAGGGGTGAGTTGGAGTTTTGAAGAAGATGGGTGGGTTGGGAGTTTTGAAGGAGAGGAGTGAGGGGGGAGATTTGAGGGGTAGGGTGGGGGGTGGGGGGGAATTTGAAAGTTTTGAATGATTAAAGAAAATCGAATATTTATTACAGACTGGGTTTCTTGAGATATTCAAATCAAAGATCCGTTTGAGAACGTTAGAGGAGGGGTGGATTGAAAGCAAGTTTAGAGAATGAAGAAAGGAAGAATTGTACGAGATTGAATTTTTTTTGTGATGGAAAGATTTAATGAGCAAATTGATTGCAGCCTGTTGAACAGGAAGAAAAAAAACGAATTGTAGTTTACAAAGGAATACAACATGGCAGGGGGGAGTTTGAACATTTTTAAAGCAAAACCACCGGTTGAACACGTGGGCACATACGGGGGAGGGAAGAACACGTGGACACGGGCGGGGGAGGGAAGAACACAAGGACATGGGCGGGGGAGGGAAGAACACGTGGACACGGGCGGGGGAGGGAAGAACACGAGGGCATGGGGAGGGAATGGTTTTCAACTTTGTTTAACTGCCAGATAGACCGACTGAAAAATTATCTCTCTCTTCTAATAATTATCTTTTGACAAAATTATTAATTTGTCCTCTCCATATTTCATAATAAGGCTTTGGTGAAAATTTGATGACAAAACTTAAATAGTAAATTGAAATTTCAGGTCAATAGAATGAAAATTAATGATTTTATGTGATGCTGAACTTTGACCGTGTGACAAAATTATTAACTTACGTTATTGGTATTATCATAACTAGGGCATGCCCGTACTATATATAAGCTAGGACGTGCCCGTACGTGGGTGCCCGTTCCTTGCCAAAAAAAAAAAAAAAAAAAATTTGTGTAGGGGTGTGTGTGTGTAAACATCCTAGGGCGTGCCCGTACGTGGGTGCAAAAAAACATGCGTGCAAACAACAACAACAAAAAAAAACTTTGAAACCACGTGGCAGTAACGACCACAGAACCCCCCCCTCTATTTACATGAATGGTTTGGTCCATTCGCAACGACCACAGAACCCCCCCCTCTATTTACATGAAATGGTTTGGTCCAAAGCGAACGGCTTGCGGTGTTTGGTAAAGAAATCGCCATAGCTCGGTAACTACTTGTCCGATTAATTTCAAACCTTGAAAAGGCACATCCTCGGGTCCCCAGCAATATACCTGGCAAGTTTCAAGTATATCGGACCGGTAGTTGTCGAGAAACAGCGGTCACAGACAAACATACACACATACACACATACACACATACACACATACACACATACACACATACACACATACACACAGAGATTAATGGAATTATAGATAGATAAAGCTTTGGTGAAAATTTGATGACAAAACTCAAATAGTAAATTGAAATTTCAGGTCAATTGAATGAAAATTAATGATTTTATGTGACGCTGACCTTTGACTTATTGACAAAATTATTAACTTGCGTTCTCCGTATTTTCATAATAAAGCTTTGGTGAAAAATTTGATGACAATATCTCAAATGGTAAAAAGGTTACGGCCCAGACAAACACACAGACAGACACACAGAAGTGATTGCAAAACCCCATCTCCTGCTGCGCTGGGGACGGGCTAATAAACTCAAAAAGCAATAGGGCATATAGGCTTATCATGGCGGTAACGTACGAATAAAGGGATGCACAATCTGCACTGCCAAATGAGTAATAACCTTTTTATGACAATTGTCTTGTACTTGGGAGAAACCTGTGCGTTAAAGCTTATAAGATAACCTAATGATTCACATCGAACCCTCAATGAAAGATTACTCCTTACTTGTTGGAAAAAATAATGGTTCCAGTAATACAAACAAACAAACAATGATGCACATGTCGTAAAGCAGAAAACACAAAGTGAAACAGACAACGTAGCTGGTATTCTGCAAATGGCGGACTTTCTCGACACGAAACGGGAGAAACGAGTTATGTAGGCAAGCATTATGGCTTCTTCATACAGATCCACAGTGATCCTAACATTCGTAAACCACAAGGGGGCGCTCTATAACTTTATGACAGGATGGTTCGTCAAAGGTAATCATTGGAGGAGTTTGAAAATTAGCCAGGGTACCAGCACCATGGGATGCTTAACATTCAGCAGCAAAGGAGGTGGGACACCAGGCCTATCAGGACGAAATACCCATTGATGCAGGACGTTGCCCGCAAACATGGTCAGATGACGGTTTACAGTTGACCTGGAAATCAAAGAGAGTTCAAAGGTAATCGAGTTCAAAGGAGTTCAAAGGTAATAAGTATGCTACCTCTGAACTAACCTGTATTCTAAAAGTTATGCATCGCTATTCATGATAGATAAACTAGTCGTCGAGGAAAAGATTGCATTGCCATGTTACCGGGACGCATGGCCCAACCAGTCGAATGGGCACCATGGATATGAAGCCAGAGACCTAAATGACCAATGTGAATCGGCTACAGAAAACAAATTTAATATGAGTTATATTTAACCATTTTACTGAAAAGTTAGGCTTTATTTGAAATAGACTAGCGCATGATCGACGCTAGAATAACACCCACGGTGATTTAAAAAGAATCTGCTTTTCCCCGTTAGACTAACAGAAATGTGAAAAAGTAGAAAGAATTGTGAAAGGAACAAAGGTCAACGAGGTAACCATCTGTATAAATCGAAAATGTAGCTTAACCAAATTAAAATCGCTTGTTCTCTCTCGTCACTTACCCAACTCATCCACCAAGTTTTGTCATAAGTTATCCACAACTTTTTGAAATATCATGGTATAATAAATTTTTTGGCACAATCTCTCAATGGTGAAGTATCACTTAAATTTTTTATAAATGATCGTATCTGGATCCGGATTCGGATCTTCATAAAAATCGAATAGATTCTTCCTCGTCACACACACAACCTGTCCACCAAGTTTCTTTTGAATCCGTCCAGACCTTTTTGAGATATCTTACTATATATATTATCTTTCGGTTGCTAAACATACTCATGTGGTCGCAAGTTCTATATGAGTACGCAGTATTCATTTTGTCATAATTTATGATCTTCATCGTTGAAGTTTTGTACTTGTCATATTATGGCGTCATAATGCAGGCACATATGACATCATCATTAACATATGTTATTCCCCATGGAGAATTCTTTACAATTAGCCATGTCTCAATTTTTTTCTATGCAGCGCATAGAGGTACAAAGTTTTTCGTTTTTTCGAAGATGACCTATGACATCATAATTATCTTTAAAAAAAATTATATAGAAGGAGGTGCACCTATGGTGAATATTTCATATGTCAATCGGACCAAGGGTTAGAGAGAAAATCATATTTATTCTGTGCGGACAGACAGACAGACAAACGGAGTCAAATGTAATACCCTCTCCTCAGGTGAGGGTAAATATGTGGTGCACAGCATGATACTTGTGAAAACCCTAATATAAATTCTTGACCTTTGGCCTCTGTTGACCATTTGGCCAAAGTTGACCTCAAAAGTAATTGGTGGTTGAATTCAGTGACCTGATATGAAAATCCTCTTCAAATTTCAAGTCAATCGGATGAAAATTGAGGATTTAAAAAATTCCACCTTAAGTTGTTGACCTTTGGCCTATGATGACCTTTTGGCCTATGTTGATCTAAAAAATAATTAGTATTTGAATTCAGTGACTTTATATGCAAATCCTCTTCAAATTTCAAGTAAATTGGATGAAAATTGAGAATTTTACAAACATGGCCTATGTTGACCTTTTGGCCTATGTTGATATCAAAAATAATTGGTGGTTGAATTCAGTGAACTGATATGCAAATCCTCTTCAAATTTCAAGTCAATCAGATGAAAACTGAGGATTTTAGAAATTTGACAAAGTTGTTTACTTTTGGTCTATGTTGACCTTTTTACCTCAAAATCAATAGGCTTCTTTATAATGACCAAGTCTACCATTTAGTGATGTTTCGTGAAGATCGGTTTAAAATTGTGAAAAGACAACCCAAAGAGAACTTGTGTCATAATTGTGATGTCTGTGAGAGGGTCTCATGAAAAGGTAAATGTGCTTTTTGGCTGTGCTTGTTTATCCATCCTCACCTTACAACCGTGTTGGACCCCACTGTTACTTCCCAAAAACACCACCAATCACATCAAAACTAACAGAAGTTGCCAGCGTTGCTGGGGGAAATTCATTGAAATCCTCGTATAGTTAAATTTGTGTTTTTGACAACCTCAACACACGATCTTCATTATACATATTACTTAATCACTCTCAAAGATCTTCAGAATACATTTTACTTAATTGCTCCTGGGCCGGTATTCATAAAGCTACTTAAGTCAAAGTGGGGCCACTAAGTACTATCTTAACTTAAGCGGACCGAACAAGTGGAATTCAATATGCTACTTATCTCATGGAACTCACTTAAATCGGCCCCTAAATTTAAGACACCTCCGAGGCAGTCTTAACTTTAGGGTGTGTGGTTACTAGATTGAATATTCTGTCATTCGGTTCAGTTCGCTCAAGGGATATGGCAGCTCTGATGTTGGCAGTGCAGTTTGATACAGACCGAAGGCGGGCAATGCGTCGCGAACGTGTTTTTCGTGTCAGAGTTCACCCATTGGAAATTTACAATGACCTTCAGCTTTATCAAAGGTATCGTTTGGATCGACAAACAATACTGGATCTTGCTGATATTATTCGCATTGACCTTGAACAAAGGACATTTCGTAACCACGCTCTTCCAACTGAACTGAAACTACTCGCAGCCTTACGTTTTTATGCGACCGGATCATTCCAACAGGTGACAGGAGGTACAGTTCATATATCTCAACCAAGCTTATGCCGTATCATTTCACAGGTAAACAATGCACTGCTTCCATTGATGGGAGAGCTGTGAAATTTCCATCCCCGGCAAATATACAGGGTATAATTGCAGATTTTTACGATATTGCTAATTTCCCAGGAGTGATGGGTGTCATTGATGGAACTCACGTACGGATCCTGGGTCCAACACAACATGAATGGCGATATGTGAATAGGAAAAATTACTATTCTATCAATACTCAGGTAGTAATGGATGCGCAATGCCGTTTCATTAACATTGTGCCAAAATGGCCAGGCAGTACCCATGATTCTGTGATATTGAGAGAAAGTGCATTGGCACAGAGAATGGAAACAAGAATGGGTGAAGAAGTTCTTCTTGGAGATAGTGGATATCCTGTGCGACCATGGTTAATGACACCGTTTTTGAACCCAACCACTGCAATGCAGCGACGATACAACCGAGCTCACAAACGAACACGTTGTTTGGTTGAACGAGGCGTTTCCACTGTCTTCACGGTCAACTTCGATACTCACCACAGAAGGCCTGCGAAATTATTGCAACTTGTGCCATTCTGCACAATATTGCAATAAATAGAGGATTACCTGATTTTGATGAGAAACCCATCGAGTTACAACCACAACCAGATGATGACGATGAAGAGAATGTGGTTGTATTGCCGGACAGACGCATTGGGATGGAAGTTCGGAATCAAATAGTCAACAACCATTTTGGATAAACAGTGAGTATTATAGGTTGCACGAAATGAATAGAACACAAACTATATAGGTCCTTTATCGATTTTATTCTCTTATACTGATATATTCTGATCAGGGCAAGTTCATCAATTTTTATGGTGTACAGCCACATGCTGAATCACTTGGATAGTTGTCGGATGTGTCTTGCCTTTGGTTAAGCTTTTGCCTTTTTATTTTCAGCACGTCGATTTCAATTGCTAACTTTTCCTTCTCCATGGTTAGCTTTTCAATTTCAAGTTTCGCCCTTTGCTTCTCTAAGCACAAGAGTCCTTTTTGCATTTGGATAAGTCCATTATTTTCATCTAACTTTTGCTTCTTGGTTTTCTCCACAGGGATGACCGCAGGGGGCATGGATTTGGTAATGTTGAAGTAGGGCGACTTCCGGACGACTTGGTAAAATTGAACACTGCTACTGATGGGGGTGGGGATGGACCACGGACTTCACTATCAATTTCATTCATCGGAATGGGATCGGTGTTCAAGGAAGTCTCATTTGTTGTGCAGGATGAACTGTAAGGAAAGACAATTATATGTGACAGAGACGTTCGAAGCATTGCTTACATTTTGATATGATAACAACGCACTGAACATTCATTATGCAATGTGATTCGGTTGTGCCTACCTCGAACTTGATGAAGTAGATTTCTCCTTCGCCTTTTCTCCCATTAGTCCACTATCGACTCCTCCTTCTATGCCATGTATGGTGGGGTCATCCTCGCCCAAAATGGCGGCAATCTTCTGTGACAACGGTGAAGGTTCCTTGGGTGCGGGCCCATCACCTAGAATAGAAATGTCATTTTTAAAGTTGACATGCATTGTCATCATTTTTATTATAATTTTCAATTGTAAATTTAAAAATCTGCCGTTTCCATATAGGCATTGAGTTCAAATTTGAATCAGTATAGGCATACATATGTAAAAATACTGAAATTACCTGTCTTTGATAATTCCTTCTTGTATTGCCGATATTCCTCCTTCATTTTACTGCACAGGTTTTGCCACTTTTTTGCACCTCTGCCAATGTCCTTGCCACTGCATTATGACTATTCAGGGCGGTCAATATTCTCTCCCAAGCCAAGTGTTTTTTTTGGGGACGAAACGGTTGGCCCAAATTTATGGAGAATCACCGACATTTCTCTCTCAAACATATCCGCTAGTCGGAGTTTCTCAATCCCGGAGAAATTCGGTTTTCTCTTCCTCTTGTCCATGCTGAGTGTGAGAAGACGCTCTTCATGCACGGCATTTATAGCAATTCAACAATGACTTGGCCTTGGAACTCAGTTATAACTGTTGTTGGTCTGTCGTCAAACCACAGAAAATTAACATAAACGGCAATGAAATGTGACATCGAGCCATGGAAACCACTTGAGACAATCTTCATAACTTTATGCGGGACACTCAGCTAAGCAGGGTACTTAAGAGTGTTTATGAATTTCAAGATAACAACCCCACTCAGCAAAGTGGGGTACTTAGCAGTTAAGTGGTCTTAAATTAAGAAGTTATATGAATACCGGCCCTGAAGGTCAATTATCTGGTTTTATCTGGTGTCAATTTATTTTTATTCAAACATAACCCTCGACCTTCCTCTGGATGAAAGAGGAGGCCATGCAAAGTTTGGTCTCACTGGTTCCTGCAGGGCCCAAAATGCAGTGTTCTAAAGCTCTAAATGGTCAAGGGTCCAAGCCCTCTAAGCTGTCTGAAAGGTGTAAAGGTTCTAAATGGTGTTGAGGTATAAGGGATGTGAAGGGAATTAAGGGGTGTAAATGTCTAATGATTCTAGGGGTCTAAAGGGTATGAAAGGTTGAAGGGATCAAAAGGTGTCCAAAGTGCTGAAAGGGTCTTAAAAGTAAAATGGGTCTAAAGAGTCTTAAGGGGCATTTAGAGGTATTTGGGGTCTTATGGGTCTTTGAGGTCTTAAAGGGTCTGTGGGGTGTTAAGGGTCTTCGGCATCTTCAGGATCTTAGGGGTCTTGAAAGGTCTTGGGGGTTTTAGAGGGACTTAGGGGTCTTAGCAGTCTTAAGGGTCTTTGTGGTCTTAAATGATCTTAACTGTTTTGGGTCTAAAGGGTGATAAAATGTCTTAAGTGTCTTCGGATTCTTTAAAGGCTGAGGCAGTAGATAAAAATACACTTGAGACAATTCCCGGGTCAGACTTCGTCTATGTGCCACATGTGGTGGTTGTCGGCCCAGGGTCATTCTTCAATAACTGCACAATTGCTGTTACAACATAATTATTGTCCTGTCCGCAGCTAGTTAAGACCAGCCTTGGACAAATAGCCGAGACAGTTTTACTCACAAGGCGGCCAGCCGAATATATAGCGGTTATTTTTTGCACGTGCGGGACAGAAGAGATGCGAGGTATTGATCTCAAGAAACACAAGGGTTTATTCCGAAACCACAAACAAGTAAACATGACAAGGAAATTCAACAAATAAGATTTAATGAAAATAAATCAAGAAATAAAATGAAGGCTGAGGTAAAACTAAATCCTATTTGAGGTACCTCCACATGCAGACTCAAAAATGGACAAGGGGAAAGATAAAATAAATCAAATCCCTTTTTATAGTGCTGGTGCTTAGCTCTGGCCTCACAAGTTCCTTTGTGAGGTTTACAGCTGGGGATGAGGCTCAGATCTCGATGTCCCTCCGGCAGGAACCCAGCACAAGATGGCGGCCGTGCCGTGCCCGAAGTAGGCACCGGCATGGGGCAAGCAGACAGGATGGCCTCCTTCACCTCATACGCGGCCTCCTCCGCCTCCGGGGAGCACCATAGCCAAAACCTCCTCACTAGCGATATTGCAGAACCGTTCCAAAAGCTATCCTCACAAACACACAATGGCCAAGCTCCTTCTTGTTCGAGCAAGAACCAGCCGAGAGAGAGATAGCCAGAGAGAGATGCGCTCTTCCTCCTCCTCTTCAGAGCCAATCACCGAACGTCCATCACAGTTCACCCCACCCACAACCTCTGGGCTAATCATGCCCCTTAGGGGCGTGGCCTGTTTCCTATGGTCCTTTAGAGGCAGGGCTTAGTCCGATCGGCAATGTTCGGGTTCTGTCGGCAGTTGTTGTCGTTAAACCGAGGTTTTTGTATGGCCGGACGTAAAGGGAAAGTCACAGAGGGAAATCACATACTGGGGAATACTAATTTATTATTATTATTATTTTTTTTGTATACTGAATCGAGGCTCGTGAAAGAGCTAACATTTATTTCACAAACAAATCAACCAGACAAACAAAATATACAAAAAGAGGGAGCGGAAGACAAGATGGGGAGAGAAGGGGAAGCACACAGCCACAACATTTGAGAGCAGGGAGAAGTGTGGGAGGGAGAGGGCTTGGGGGCAGGAGGCGTGGGAAGGGGAGGGGGGGGGGGGGGAGAGGTATAAAACACAAGGGGACCGAAATTAGCGGGGGTAGAAAAGATCAAGGTTTTGGATGGGGGAGGATAAGAGATGGTGGTGAACAGCTGTTTTAAAGACCTGGAGGGTGGAGTGGGATTGAAGAGAGTGAGGGAGTTTGTTCCAGAGGCGGGAGAAAAGAGGAATGAAGGAGTGAAGGTGAGCAGAAAGTCTTGATTTTGGCAGTTTAACCATAAGAGGGTTGCAGGCAGATCTTGTGCGACCTGTAGGAATATTTGGGGGACAGAGCACAGAGAGGGCTGGGGGGGGGCAAGGCCAGAGAGGAGTCGGTAGAAGACGGAAAGACCACCAACCTGCCTGCGGTGAGTGAGTGAAAGGCCCTTGGAGTTAGCTTCATCGCGGGAGATTCCAATGATTCTGAACGCTTTGGTTTCAACAGCGTGAAGACGGGCTAGGTGTGAGGCAGGAGCACCAGACCAGAGGGGAGAGCAGTATTCCATAGAGCTGCAGATGAAAGCCTTGTATGTGGTGAGGAGCTCAGGTGTGCCAAGGAAGGACTTCGCACGACGGAGGATGCCCAGTCGGCGACTGGCTTTGGAGGCCAGATTTGAAATGTGGTTTTCCCAGGAAAGATCATGGCAAATAGTGAGACCCAAAATCTTGAGTGACAGAACTTCTTGGAGAGGATTATTCAGAAAGTGGATGGGAGGGTTTTCCATTCGGTCTTTTCGGAGAGACATCGTAAGAGTGTGAGATTTATCAGGATTGAAAGACATGTTCCATTTGTTTGCCCAGTCTGTGATTTTGTCCAGGTCTGCAGAGAGTGAGGAGGCTGCAGACTGCTGATCTGAGGGATGAGGAATGGAGCGACAGAGAGTAGAGTCATCAGCAAAGAGATAGAGAGGATTTTCAAGAGAGTCAGAGAGATCATTGATGAAGACCAGAAAAAGCACAGGGCCCAGAACACTACCTTGGGGAACTCCAGTCTGAACAGGAAGAGGAGATGAGAGAAACCCATTCAGGGCCACACGTTGACTACGACCAGAGAGGAAGTCCGCCAGCCATGCGTGGAGATTTCCATGGATACCAAAGGAGCAGCGTTTGGTGAGCAGAGCAGGGTGCCAGACCGTATCGAAGGCACGTGAAATGTCAAGGGAGACAGCTCTAATTTCCTGTTTGGCGTTGAGGACCTCCATCCATTCTTGAGAAAGCAGAAGCAGCATGTCCAGAGTAGAGTGACCAGTTCTGAAACCAAATTGATGATCAGAGATCAAGCCATTGGAGAAGAGGAAAGATTTCATATCTGAAGCAATGATGGATTCCATGACTTTGCTGATAATTGGGAGAAGGCTGATTGGTCTGTAGTTGCTGGGATCTGTTTTTGCACCTTTTTTGTGCAAAGCAGTGATGTTGGCTGATTTCCAAGCAGATGGCAGATGACCTTGAGCAAAAGAGAGGGTGAAGAGAACAGAAAGAGGGAGTGAAAGAGTGGAAGAACATGATTTTAGGACCCGTGGGCTAATGCCGTCAGGACCAGTTGCAGAATTAGAGTCGAGGGTTGACAGAAACTTTTCCACCTTGTCAGGAGGAAAGGACACAGAGTCCAGGAGCAGCTGGGTACGTCTGGGTACGGTGGGTACAGAGAAGGATGGGTTTGGGACACAAGATGTAGAGGCAAACACAGAGTTGAGGCATTCAGCTTTTTCACGTGCGGAGTCAGCCGTTAAGCCGTTTGTGGTGAGGGAGGGGATGGAGGGGGAACAAACACCAGAAACAGAGTTGACCAGACGCCACCAGGATTTGGAAGAGGGAGACAGATAAGAGAGTTCGGTCTTGAGAACGGTGAGATATTGTTTCCTGGCTCTCCTGAGGGTGGACACACACTTGTTTCGGGCTTTGTGAAAGTAAATGAGATTTACTTCCGTTGGATTTGCTTTCCAGGAGACGAAAGCAAGTTGTTTCAGGGCAACAGCCTCACCACAAGATTCCGTGTACCATGGACGGGAGGAAGGGTATGACAACTGAAGACGAGATGGGATAAATCTGTGCATGAGAGAGAGCAATTTACTTTGAAAGAATTCCCAGGATGAGTTGATGTCAGAGGCGGTAGAGATGGGAGACCAGTCCAGATGATTGATGGCTGCTTGAAGACCGTGCCAGTTGGCCTGAGTGAAATGCCAGACTCGTCGATGCTGAGGAGGCTCTCTGAGAATGGTCAGAGAGATGTCCACTTTGACAAGCTCATGATCAGATGAGCCGATTGGAGCAGAAGAAGAGCAGCAGACATTTTCAGGGAAGTTTGTCATAACCAAATCCAGAAGAGAAGATGCTCCGTTGACTGAGATCCGGGTCGGGAAATTGACAGATTGTGTCAGTCCCAGTGAGTCACAGAAGTCCTTTGCTGAAGAGCCATGGCTGGTGAGAGAGGTACCCACACCCAGCCAACTGGCATGGTGACAATTGAAATCACCACATATGAGGAAGAGAGAGTTGAGATGGGTAGATAGAAGTTGGTCCATATTATCAGACAGCAAGATGTAGATGGAGTCATCGCTGTTTGGTGGACGGTACAACACACATATGAACAAAAGGTGGGAGCGAAGGGGAAGCCGTAGCCAAAGGTATTCCTGGGGGTGAGGTGGAGAGAGGGCAGTGGAGGGCGAGTGAGGAAGAGAGTTTTTTATAAAGATAGCAACCCCACCTCCAGGACGAGGCTCAGGTCTATCATACCGGAGGAGGGAGTAACCTGGGCGAGATACCAAGGCATCAGCGACATCATGAAGGAGGAAAGTTTCTGTTAAGCAGATCACATCTGGTTTGTCAGAAGCAACCTGTATGGAGAGATCAGTCAAGTTTGAGCGAAGGCCCCGGATGTTTGAGGTCCATACCGTTAATGAAGAGGAAGGGGGAGCATCGGGTCCAGAACAGGGGGGGGGAGGGGTAGGGTAAGATGTGGAAGAGGAGGAAGAGGTAGGGAGAGCTGTTGAAGGTGTGTCAGAGATTTCAGAGATTTCAGAATAGCTTGGAGAAAGGGAAGAATGGGGCGGACAAAAGGTTTGATGGAGATTGGGTGAGGCACAGTGAGGTGTTATTTGAGGAGGGGGAGCGAGCGAGGCAGAAGGTTGGGGGAGATGAAGGTGAAAGTTGGAAGGGGGAAGAAGGAGGGAGGATGCTTTGAGGAGGAGGGGTGAGAGGGGAGTCTAGGAGGGGAGGAGCGAGGGAGAGTCTCGGAGGGGAGGGGTGTGGGGGGAGTTTAGGAGGGAGGGGAGGGAAGGGGCAAGGGGGGAGATTTGAAAGGGATGGGTGATGGGGAGGATTTGGAGGGGAGGGGTGAGATTGGATTTTGAAAAGTGTACGATTCATGGGAAACGAACATTTTTTGCAAAATGAGTTTGAGACCTTCGAGTCAAAAATAGGTTTGAGGACACTGAAGGAGGGGTGGAGTTCTGGATAGTTTAGGGAATGTAGAAAGGAGGAACTGTAAGAGATGGTATTATATATATTTTTTGGAATGAATAGATTTGGTGAGCAAGACGAAAGCCGTCTTTTGTAGGAAAAGTAGAAAAGGGTGTTATAATATATGAGAGAAAATAGTTGTTCAGGGGAGAGATTATACATTTCTAACCACGTGATCGCGTGATTGCGAACGAAGAACGAACGAACAAATAAAAACAACAAATAAACGAATAAGACCTGGGAAGGAAATGTTTTTTTTTTTTTTTTTTTTTTTGAGTAGAGATATTAAACAAGGAGGTATGGGGTGAACGACTGGGACGAAACAGAGAACGAAAATAATTGCAGCGCATTCGACGAATCGCTGAGAGAAAAACAAAACCACAAGGTCGGAGACGGTACGGTAGCCTAAGCCTACGAGTACTAGGCCGCAGAATACTCGATACGCATTAACCGACGATTGTGTATACATGTACGACAAATTAGCACCGAAAATTTTCCAAAAGATACGCTGTAGGTACATACACCGAAAGATAGATACAGTCTCGACAAAAACACAATTGAGAAAGATGACTTAGCTTCGAAAGCGTGAGCGCATGGAACAGCTTCGAAAAGACGTGACCTCACCGTGAGGATTAGGGAACCTTAATCCCTAACTAATTATCACTGCTTCATCCCTCGTGTGAAGACACAAACGATCTTGAGCTGGAGTCTCTCTACTTAAGTACATCGAGATGTGTCCTACGCGTCCACGGTCCATGCTATAATTATACAATCCTACCTTTACCATGAGATTCCTTCATCCACCCCGACAAACGTAACATTATTAATGAATTATTTGTGAAAACTCTTTTTTTCCCTGTTCGATAGTGCTCACAGATAAGAAAACCACATTCACATTTGAAAAATACTCGGGATGGAGGGTATTGTGACTCGGGCAATGGAATTTGATATACAGGGTATTGTGTTTTTTGAGGTTCAGATGCCACACTTCAGCGGCATTACTGGTCAGAGTTCATTATTCAATGTATTACTCTTCCATTAAGTTCTGACTCCTTTTTAATACTTTTTTGTGGTTTGTAACTTAAGAAATTGATTTTAATTTATGTAAAAGATGTTTGTTTGTTTTTTTACAACATTTTGAGCCGTCAAAAGGGTCTACTGGGATCGATTCTACTGGGATCGATTTTGACTGTTCTGAGATACCCTGTCAATGGTGTTATCTGGCATGTCCTAAGGGTTGAACTACTAAATGCTCCCTGAAGTTAAACATTAAGCCATTAGGTGGCGGTTGTGTTCCCCGGCAGCAAACATCCCATAAGAAAGAAAGTTTATTGTCGTACATTTCATCTTAAATACATCAAATAAACATCATTAATTATCTTCACAACAACAAGTCAATAACAACAACAACACGATCGCTTCGGAGAAAGAAGCTGTTTGAGGCCTGCAAGGGAAAAAAGCCTGGGGGTCAAAATTGGGTCAAAATTATGACCCAATCGTGCTATGTATGGCTTACGATTTACTTATACATAGTCTGTTCATCCATCCATCCAAACATCCAATCAAAAACTACAGTTCGGCTATTTAGTATATAGATATCATGATATAATCCTGGATGAACCCTTGGGTGGTGGAGACCCTGAGGCACATGCCCAGCTTGCCCTTGCGTAAATCCGGCCCTGCTTGTAGCTACACATGCTGTGTATTGAAATATTCTGATAAACTTATTACAAAACAACCAAATCTGTTGATATATTCACCATTAGTGCATTGGCATGGTTTTTGTCTTCTATAATGCTCATGGATGACATTGTTCTAGCTCAAATGTTATCAAAGTTTTTTAAAACTTTGATCGTCCCTATTCTAAGATAACGCATATTTAGTGCAAGGTATGACTATACTATCCCATCAAGTCCTATCCTCACGCAGTTATTCTTGGTTTATTATCATCTTTAAGTGTCTATTCTTTGTTCATTATATTTCTGAAATTATGAACATTATTTTGCATGAAAAGAATCATACGTTTCATTATAATAATTTATTTTGAATGCTGCATCTAAAATAGGACATTTATCGTAGAATAACCCCCCAGTGCAAAAAACGCGAACATACAGACAGACAGACAAACGACCAATTTAATTATATTAGATAGAATAGATGTGGATAAAAGTAAAACTCTCTGGTCTGTACTTGCCCCACCGTTCTAATCCCCAATGTTCCCCCACCCACACCACTGTGCACGAGCGCGGGAAGTGGCGGTGCTGAGGGTACTGCAGCACCCCCTGCTTTTTCTGTATTGTTTAACTGCAACGCAATAACAGCATATAGTATGACATTGTACTATACACTGTATGTATGCCACTAACCTTCAGCACCCCCAACTCAAAATGCTTTCCAGCGTCCCTGCCCCTGTGAATATAGGTTAATAAACTGTTAGATTGAATAACGATGTGGTGGAGACGTAGCGCAGCCTTGATGGACCGAACGGCTCGCTTGCGTCCGGCTTCCATGTGTTGCGGAGTAGCAGGCGCCGGTTCAGGGGCTGTCTAATTTTAAACAATTTAATATTATAACGTTTATTTAAAACTGGCGTGTACTCATCTGATAATGCAGCCCGATGCTGTCATGAACACGGAAACATGTAATATATATTATAACCACATTAATTAATAACATTCTACGCTTATGTTTAGCGGCGAATGATTGCGATGAATTTCTTTATTTCTGCAATATCGGCATCGTATCAGTCGTCGTATCGTTTCCGCTCAGCCGACAATAATTGTCGCGTTGTTCTTTTAATCTGGTTTACGAAGGAAGGAAGGAGCTCTGTATCCGTTTTTACGAAGGAAGGAAAGAGCTCAATCCGTTTTTACGAACAAAACAAAGACGATGTTTTGTCGTACGTAGCTGCGCATTACTCACTGTGCGGTGTATTAGTACAGGCAGATAATTTGCGTTGCAATTCTGTGATTGCTTCAATCGTCGATTATGTGACAACATTAGCAATTCTGACTGCTTCGATTGTCCCGGAAAGAGGGATCATTTGATGTTGATGCGGTAAGTAACATTATCCCGCTTTTTATCTCTGTTCAAGTTTCCCAGTCCCCAGACAAGAACAGTATGAATACTAGAACGGCACTCTGTAGAGAGCTTACCGCCGCCAGGTGAACAGTTTACGTTTTGTAATTGTATCCCAGAGTAGACCAGAAAATCACAAAACAGAATCAAATTTAATCAAAATCATCCGCCCACAACTTTTTGAGATATCTTGTTCACAGACAAACAGGGGTGAAAACATAACCTCCATCCACCTTTGCTGGCGCAGGTAATAAGTATAATTCATCGCTTGTTTTTAAATTATTTTGCTCTTTTATTCATTGACGATCGTTTTCTTTGTTTGGTCACCTTGCACCGAGCTTGCATCTGCTTTTTCCACTCTTGTTGCCAAGAGTATTTATTTAGATTTGATACAGTCAGTAATTTAACCAATGCTCTTGGACATGAATTATATAATATTTACCTGCGCCACCCAACAAGGTGGATGCAGGTTATGTTTTCACCCCTGTCTGTCTGTTTGTGAACAAAATACGTACGTCCACGTTGTGGACGGATTCGGACGGAATTTGGCAGAGATGATTAGATTTTGGTGAAGATCCGGATTCGGATCCGGCTACTAGAATTTTAAAAGTGATTCTTCACCATTGGGAGATCGGGCCAAAAACGATACATAGTAGGATATCTCAAAAAGTTGTGGACGGATTTGGACGAAACTTGGTGGACCGGTTGGGTGTCTGACAAGGACGATTTGATTCGATTTTGGTGAAGATCTCACTATGGATTCGGATGTGAGTTATTTAATTTTCAAATGATTCTTCACCATTGGGAGATAGGGCCAAAAACGATACATAGTAGGATATCTCAAAAAGTTGTGGGCGGATTTGGACGAAACTTGGTGGACAGGTTGGGTCTGTGACATGGACTAATCGATTCGATTTTGGTGAAGATCTGAATATGTATTCGGATACGTTAATTATTTAATTTCTATGTGATTCTTCACCATTGAGTGTTACTGTTGCTGTAAGGGCTGAAACCGATACCTAGCACGATATCTCAAAAAGTTATGGACGGATTTGGACGAAACTTGGTGGACAGGTTGGGTGTGTGACAATGACCAATCGATTCGATTTTGGTGAACATCTGATTATGGATTTGGATACGAGAATCATAATTTCTAAGTGATTCTTCACCATTGAGAGATCGGGCGAAAAGCGATACATAACATGATATTTTATATAGTTATGGACGAGTTATGAATAAACTTGGTGGATGAGTTAGTTAGGTGACGAGAACAAGCCGATTCGATTTCGGTTCAGATCCGAATCCAGATCTGGCCTATCAGTGGGATAGAAAAGACAAACTTTTCAGCCTGGCGGAGGTTTGCACTCTACCGAGTTCTGTTGGACACCGCTCCTTTCCTCTGCCATCTCCAGGCGCTGCATAACGTCATTGCCGGGCACCGAAGGGTGCTCGGTAATGACGCACGCTGAAAGGGAGTACTCGGTTTTCACTCTGGTTGTTGTACACCGCTCCTTTCCTATGTCGTCTCCAGACGCTGCATAACGTCATTGCCGGGCACCAAAGGGGGCTCGGCAATGACGCACGCTGAAAGGGAGTACTCAGTTTTCACTCTGGTTGTTGTACACCGCTCCTTTCCTATGCCATCCCCAGGCGCTGCATAACGTCATTGCCGGGCACCGAAGGGGGCTCGACAGTGATGCACGCTGAAAGGGAGTACTCAGTTTTCACTCTGGTTGTTTTCTTTCTTGCTTTCTTTCTTGTTTTCTTGGTTGTCCGGGCGATATCTCAGCCATCCTTTGAGCTAGGAAGCTGAAATTTCAGCACAATAGTGAGCATGTACTTTGGCAAAAACATTATTTTTTTGTTTTTTGATTAATCAATTAATTGATGAGTTATTTAATTATTAGCGATTAATTAAGTACTTATTTATTTCCTTTCTTTTCTGGCTATGATCTCAGGCACCTTTTGAGCTAGGGAGCTGATATTTGGACATGACAATGACCAAGTGATTTGGCTGTAAAGGATATTTTTTGATTTATTGATGAATTAATTAATCGATTAATTATTTAATTATTCGATGAATGACTTAATAAATTATTTTTTTAAAGTTATAGATTTGGATGAAATGGTGGTGGTTTGTGTATTCTGTTAGCCAATTGATTAACTATTTCATTGTTTATTGATTATTGTACACCGCACCTTTCCTATGCCATCTCCAGGCATTGGAAATCGTCATTGCCGGGCACCGAAGGGGGCTCGGCAGTGACGCACGCTGAAAGGGAGTACTCAGTTTTCACTCTGGTTGTTTGTTGTACACCGCACCTTTCCTATGCCATCTCCAGGCATTGCAAATCGTCATTGCTGGGCACCGAAGGGGGCTCGGCAGTGACGCATGCTGAAAGGGAGTACTCAGTTTTCACTCTGGTTGTTTGTTTGTTTGTTTGTTTTCTTTCTTGCTTTCTTGTTTGTTTGTTTGTCCAGGCGATATCTCAGCCATCCTTTGAGCTAGGAAGCTGAAATTTTGGCACAATAGTGAGCAAGTCCTTTGTCAAAAACCATATTTTTTGTTTTTTGATTAATCAATAAATTGAGGAGTTATTTAATTATTAGCGATTAATTAAGTACTTATTTAATCAAATTTCCTTTCTCTTCTGACCATTAACTCAGGCACCTTTTGAGTTAGGAAGCTGATATTTGGACATGCCAATGACCAGGTGATTTCGCTCCAAAGGGTATTTTAGATTTATTAATTAATCAATTAATCGATTAATTATTTAATTATTCGATTTATTGACTAAAATTTTTTTTTTTTAAAGTTACAGATTCTGATGAAATGGTGGTGGTTTATGTGTTCTGTGACCGAATTGATTAATAATTTAATTTT
Organism: Myxine glutinosa; assembly: GCF_964187855.1. Lineage (NCBI taxonomy): Eukaryota > Metazoa > Chordata > Myxini > Myxiniformes > Myxinidae > Myxine > Myxine glutinosa. Next base: position 31,437 of record NW_027616909.1, on the reverse strand, counting down.
TTTATGATTATTATTTATTTATTTTCATTATTAATCATTTATTTATTTTCTTTCTCATTTGGCCAATATCTCAGGCACCTTTTTAGCTCGGAAGCTAATATTTGGACATGACAGTGACCAAGTGATGTGGCTATCAAGGATATTTTTGATTTATTGATTAATCATTTAATCGATTAATTATTTATTGATTAATTGATTAATTATTGAATAATCAATTAATTTTTTAATTTTTTATTATTGACTTATTTAATTAAATTTCTAAAAGATACATCTTCGGATGAAGCACTTGTGGTTTAGTTATGCTATTAGCCAATTGATTAAGAAAATATTTTGTGATAATCTTTTATTGATTTTAATTATACAATTAATCAATTAATGAGCGTGCACCTCTCCCTCCCAATGCAGCCTCGATGAGGTGCACTGTGGTATTGCCGGGCGCCAGAGGCGCCCCGGCAATGCCGCGCTGTAGGATATTTAATTATTTGGCATGGGGGTGGTGTACTTTGAATGTATCTGTTCTTGGTTGTTTTCGTTCTTGTTTTCTTTCTTGTTCGTTTGTTTGTCCGGGCGATATCTCAGCCATCCTTGGAGCTAGGAAGCTGAAATTTCGGCACAATAGTGAGCAAGTCCTTTGTCAAAACTGTATTTTTTGTTTTTTGAATAATCAATTAATTGAGGAGTTATTTAATTATTAGCGATTAATTAAGTACTTATTTAATTAATCAAATTTCCTTTCTCTTCTGACCATTAACTCAGGCACCTTTTGAGTTAGGAAGCTGATATTTGGACATGTCAATGACCAGGTGATTTGGCTGCAAAGGCTATTTTTGATTTATTAATTAATGAATTAATCAATTAATCGATTAATTATTTAATTATTCGATTATGACTAAATTTTTTTTTTTTTTAAAGTTACAGAATCTAATGAAATGGTGGTGGTTTATGTGTTCTCTGACCGAATTGATCAATAATTTAATTTTTTATGATTATTATTTATTTATTTTCATTATTAATCATTTATTTATTTTATTTCTCATTTGGCCAATATCTCAGGCACCTTTTGAGCTCGGAAGCTAATATTTGGACATGAGTGACCAAGTGATGTCGCTATCAAGGATATTTTTGATTTATTGATTAATCAATTAATCAATTAATCGATTAATTATTTAATTATTAGATTAAGTACTAAAAAATTGTTTTGTTTTTTTTCAGTTTCAGATTCTGATGAAATGGTGGTGGTTTATGTGTTCTGTGACCGAATTGATTAATAATTTAATTTTTTTATGATTATTATTTCGTTATTTTCATTATTAATCATTTATTTATTTTCTTTCTCATTTGGCCAATATCTCAGGCACCTTTTGAGCTGGGAAGCTAATATTTGGACATGACAGTGACCAGGTGATGTGGCTATCAAGGATATTTTTGATTTATTGATTAATCATTTAATCGATTAATTATTTATTGATTAATCTGTTAATTATTTAATTTTTTATTAATGACTTTAATTAAATTTCTAAAAGATACATCTTCGGATGAAGCACGAGTGGTTTAGTTATGCTATTAGCCAATTGATTAAGAAAATATTTTGTGATAATCTTTTATTGATTATTAATTTTACAATTAATCAATCAATTAGTGTACACCTTTCCCTCCCAATGCAGCCTCAATGAGCTGCACTGCGGTATTGCCGGGCACCAGAGGCGCCCTGGCAATGCCGCGTTGTAGGATATTTAATTATTTGGCATGGGGGCGGTGTACTTTGAATGTATCTGTACTTGTTTTCTTGGTTGTCTGAGCAATATCTCAGCCATCCTTTGAGCTAGGAATCAGAAATTTCGGCACAATCATGAGCAAGTACTTTGTCAAAAACGGTATTTTTTGTTTTTTGATTAATCAATTAATTGATGAGTTATTTAATTATTAGCGATTAATTAAGTACTTATACATTTACTTTCTCTTCTGACCATTATTTCAGGCACCTTTTGAGTTAGGAAGCTGATATTTGGACATGCCATTGACCAAGTGATTTGGCTGCAAAGGCTATTTTTGATTTATTGATTAATCAATTAATCGATTAATTATTTAATTATTCGATTAATGACTAAAATTGTTTTTTTTTTAAAGTTACAGATTCTTATTAAATGGTGGTGGTTTATGTGTTTTATTAGCGAATTGATTAAGCGATGAGAAAGATGTTAGAAGTGTTGTGGATACTATTTCCAACATTGTAAATCCCTTTGATTCTTTCCTGGAATCCGACCAGCTTTTTCACATTACCTCAGGGAAAGTTGCATCAATACCTGTGGTGCAAGATCTCCAGCAAGCGCATGAGAAAGGAGAAGCAGCATCTCAGACGTTTTGTGAGAAGTGACTCCAAGCCTCAGATATCGGCTTTCATGATCCCATCACAAAAATGAAATTGAAGACATTCAAGGACGCAGGAAAGGCAGCAGTATCAAAGGTGAAGGGTGGTAAAGAGATCACTCTCAAGGCTGACCGGAATCTTTTTGCCAGGCTTATGGTGATTGGTACAGTGCGGAAGCTGGATATTGATGAGATGCTAATTCATTCACCGAGTCCTTTGCCCTTGCCACTTGCAACTATGACGGATCACTCAACAAGACCAACAAAGCAAAGCTCTTACACTTTCTAGAGCGAGCAGTAGACCCTACTCCTACCATCAGTGATATCCCAACTGATTCAATATGGGTGTGGGATACTATGGCATTGATGCAAGTTCTAAAGCCAACAGAAACATTTGGCCAGCTTGCTGATCAGGTACGATCAGTCCTAGTGAGACAAGCCAAACTGGATAAGTCGAAAGTGGTGCACTTTGTTTTGTTCCTGATAGATACCATACTAACAGCATCAAAGGTGGTGAGAGAAGTAGATGGTCAGTAGGAGGAATACATGTCAACAAAATCTTCTCTGCTGAACAGAAGATACCCAAACAGTGGTCAAAATTCTTGTCATGTGGCCAGAATAAAGAGAATCTTTTACAGTTCCTCTTTGAATACTGGTGCAGGAATGCAAGGGAAATCATTGATGATGTAACACTCATCGTTGGACATGGCAGTGAATGTCATGCTCTCCGTCAGAATGAAATGAAAACTGATCTTGAAGTAGTAGCCATCCAATGTCTCTTCACCAATCAAGAAGATGCAGAAACTAGACTGTTATTGCATAGTGCATTTGCAGACAGATCAAGTGATCATGTTGTCATTCGCAGTCCAGGCACAGATGTATTTGTGTTATGTATTGCATTCTGCCAGGATATTGACGCAAAACTAATTCCACACTGGAAAAGGAAAGGCCACACGTACAGTTGACGTCCAGCATATCTTTGATCACTTTGGAAAGGAGGTGTGCTTTGCGCTGATTGGATTTCACTGCTTTTCTGGATGTGATTCAGTCAGTGCCCTGTATGGTATGGGGAAGGTGAACTCTACAAATATCTTGATATCAAGTAAAGAGTTGGGAACATCTTTTGAGGTTTCTTAAACTCTGTATGCAGGACTGGAGATGTTCACTTGTGAACTCTATGGCCAGAATGGCTGTGTATATGTGAACCATGCCAGGCATTAGATGTTCAAGACCAGTAGATGTGAAGAGAAATGTTTGCCACCCAACAAGGATGCATTGCACAAACATATCCAACGTGCAAACTATCAGGCAGCAATTCATAAGCGATGTCTTGAGAACTTGTCAAACATTCCACCTCCGACAGATCATGGATGGAAATTTGATGGTGGTGAGCTAGCAGTCGATTGGATGTGACTTCCCCCTGCACCTGCAAGTGTTATTGAATTGGCACACTGCTCATGCAAGAAAATGCAGTGTTCACAAAGGAGATGTTCTTGTTTGGCTAACAATGTTCCTTGCACAGACTTGTTTAGGGTGTGACTTGCACCGACTTGCACTGTGCTCTTGTGTAGGATGTGAAAATATTTAACTTTCATCAGATCAACCTGAACGCAATGAAATTGACACTTCTGACTCTGAGGATGAATTGTAGCTTGTTCTTGCTTTCATGTATTTCACAAAAGCAATGACTACTGGATTTTTCTGTTAAAAAAAAAATAAATAAATAAATATTGTCGCGTGACTACCCTTGGTGAACACCGTAGGGTAACACGGATGACCGATTGCGAGACTTTACACTCCCGAGGCGAAAACTCAATGGCGGATTCAAGCTCAACACAAAGTTAAATGCGCGGGAGGCCAGACGCAACGAGCTCCACAGCCTTATCTATTAAAATGAAACACCCAGGAAACTGCGTTCAAATATGTACAGAAAATAATATAAGGATTTATTATTGAAAAGTAATAACAGTGAAAAAAACACGCGCCGGTAATACTAATAACTAAATCGGGACGTCCCCACACGACTGATATCAAACACAAAACGAGGGAGATTAATTACGAAGAGAACACGTCACGTCGTTCAAAATGTACGCGGATTCGGGCTTATCTGGTCTTTCGTCGTCTTTGTGGCTGCCGTCCAACACCGCTCCTTTCGGCCCGATCGCACACCTCGCTCCAAGTTCCACGGCCCTCTGCGTCCGCCTCCAAGTGCCACCAGGCCTCGTCGGTCCAACGGCCCACACACACCACGAGCTCCTTTGCTCCAACGGTCCACCGCAGGGCTGCACGAAGCAACCAAAACCAAGTGCCAACTGCCAACTGCAACGAGCTGTGGTCACGAATGTTCAACGAACCGTGTCCTGTGCCAACTCCGACGAACTGTGCAACGAACCGTGTCCTGTGCCAACTGCCACGAACTCTGGTACGGAACTGTAACAACGAACTCTGCGACTCAACCCTCTCAACTCTGGACTCCACTCGAACTCCCGAAATGGCGTCCGACCGTCGCCTATATTGGTGGCCGATGACGTCACATTGGCGCGCTCCTCAGCCAATCATAGCCTCCCAACTCGCCCAGGTCACGCCCTCTGCGGCATGCGACTCCTGACATCTCCCGTCCGTGACCCCGCGGTCCTGGTGTAACACGTGCCAGCGAGGTTGGTAGGCCTTTGAGGTGCGCAGGCGAGGTTTGTAGGCCTTGGAGGTGTAAACGGTGGCGGTGTATTGTGGCGGTGTTCTTGGCCTGGTGGTGCCCATTTATTACGAAGTCAATGTCAGGGAAAGGGAATTATTTAATGTTGCACTAAGGACCTAACTAATGTTTATGTGGTTTGCAGTGCCATAAAGGACAAAGGTTTGATTACTAGGTGATACTCACAGGGGCGTTACCTTTAATCCCTCACTATTTAACACTCGAATCTCCAGGTAGATCCACACTCATACATCTTACCCCGACAACCGCCTGAACATCAATAACTTATTACATGTAGAGTCCCTGTCACGACAGCCGAATACCTACCTATTCAGATCTACCTAGCTCTAGATGTTGCATTACCAAATTCATAACACAGCCCCCCCCCTGGAACCGTAGCTCCTGCAAGGTTCACCGCAGGGCTACCATTCCAGCCTTAACACTTACTGTCACACACTTAATTAACCTATGAAATAAATCAGGAAGGGCTGTGGGAAGTGAGTCGGACTACCTACCTACACTTCCTTAACATGCTGAACCCCTTAACCATCATGCAAGTATGTACATCTTCTTCGTTGTTCCTGTGGAGGGAGGAAACAACAACACACAACACTAACTTAACCACAAAACTTAACCATCTTTCCAAAACTCAAAACTCTAACCTTTGTACATACCCCGGTCTACAGACCGCGTCCCCCGGTGGATGCCACAAGACTCAACCTTACCTGCGGGGCCATCCCCAATGCATCCCCCTAAATTTCCTCGGGCCCTGTCCAGATGTTACAGGTGAGTGACACGGCTCGGTGGATTTCGCCCACATTCATGCTACACAGACCCCTTAACCACTCATTCTCATTCCATAGGTCATCAAGGCATTGCAAAAATCAACAAAGCACTTATTCCCAATACACCCCCTGCAGGACCATGGCATTGATGTCATTCACGTGTGTGTGCATTCCTCAACTAGGCAGCGGGGAGGTACCGCACAAAAAGATGGTGGGGGCGCATCAGGCTGTGGTGCCCGCAGTCCCAAAAACAAGTCAACCGACTTACAAATTCATTGCCCCCCCCCCCCTTTACCTCTTGGCCCCGTGACAGCCCAACAGCCCCTTTCCGCCGTTACCTCGCCGGTGAGGGTCTCCACACACACCAGGCTCCTTTGCCTCCTGCTTTCGCGCAGCAACACGGGTCACCGGGGGACTTCCTCACCCCGCGGCGCCCAACCAGACCCTCCACCGACGAGCTCCAATTTCCAGTTACCACCGGCTGCCAGGGGTAATTGCCGCAGAGGGGGGCCCGCAGGCATCGCTCCTCAGAGCTTGCTCTGTACCTGCGGACACACACACCTTCCCCACCCATGGTCCCCAAAACACACTTCCTCCCCCGCTGCCATTCAATTCTCCACACAACTCAGCACAATTCAGTACAATTCATAGATGGTGTAAAAGGTGTTACAAGGCTTGCCATGGCCTGCCAATGTGAAATCCCATTCACAGTTCGAATCATTAAATCCTTACACCTTTCCATTAGCACATTTCCAAAAAGCACAATTTATCGCCCCTCATTATCTCCAATAATCATCACTCACTCTCCAGGTTCCACTCTCACGACCACATCAAAACACCTAACCACAATACAAAAACATACGCCACCCACAAGACACTGTGGCTCCCATTCCATCCCCTCACCGGCCATGTCATCACTCTCACCCGCCTCCCAACTCCAAATTACATGTCCCCAATTTCCCAAAGCAAATCCTGAAGCCTGGGACAGTACTCCTCAAAACACTCACCTCAAGTGCAGGTAGTTGCAGGTTGGTCAGGTTCAAGAGTGCCATCCACCATACAATTCCCAAAATTTCACATTGGGCCAACCAAATACTTCCAAATTTCTCTTTTGTCCCCACTACACTGGCAGGTATGTGGATCCGCATCCAACGGTGATCATCACTACACTACCTGTGGCCACGACAGCTCTGCACCTCTACCGTGCAAGGGTCACCGGGACAAGGTGAGCAGTCAAAACGCCAACATGGCCCATGAGTGTCCATAAGGGCGCGACCCACCATCCATCCTTCGCCCCCCCTGCGAGGAACACAGCTGCAGCAGCCCCAGCTGGCCAATGTGGTGAGCACTTGCTGCCACAACACACACTACCGCACACACAACCTCGGCCCTGGGGGGCACGGTCGCAGTGCGTGGCATCCCTACAGCCACGTCCCCTGCACCTCCCCATCATCCCCCAGTCCGACTACAGAACTGCAGCCCCCCCCAGTGCTCACCCACACTTGACCACACCAAGGTCCAGTCAACAGCCATGCTCCACCAGGAGACCCACCCAGAAGACATGGTCCACACACCTCGGACACGCACGGCACCACGTTGACCCTCAGGCTACACAACTACATCCCCATCATCCCGCGTCCCAAATATCAGCACAGTTGCCCCCGCAACCAGTTGAAAGCTGTGTCTTGCTACCCTATTAATTTAATCACAGCCTCCAACACTTTGGTCTACACACCTGGATCAATAATGGCGTCACTATACAGTGTCCACCATGGCATTTCACAATCCACCCTTAAATTTGCATCTAACCCACAGATTACCCATGCCAACCATTTGTCACATTTCACTCACCTCACCAAAGAAGGATGCTTTGCCATACACATGCCAGCCGAGCATGGCCCATATGCTCGGCTCGTCGTTACACATCTCCCGATTCACATCCCCATGGCTCTCTTCCCAACCCGAGAGTCCATAAATCACAACGGAGCATCTGTGGAAGGTCGCTCACACCATCACGTTCCACAGATGCCCCAATGGTTGTCCGGCAGGCTATCTCCATCCCTGTCCATTCGGTTTGACCCGCGTCCATAGACCAACCACCATGCCAGGTCACCACATGCTGGTTGTCCCAGAGTCCCTGGAGGAGAGTGCCAGGCCGCATGCCCGGGTGGTCACCACATCAGTCCCAAGTTGGCCGTCCACAGTGCCACCACCAAAGCGCGACCCACAACACCTCCCCCTAGTGGTCCTCAATATTTGCCAACCCAGACTTGAGAAACCACCTCGGACCCCTCTGGAGGTCTTAACCCCCACCAGGGTCCGGTGACCCTGCCGGCCCGAGCCACCAGCTCGTACGGCGCCCCGACGGACAAGGGACGCCACACTCCACCAGACCCCCCGTGGGACCCAGGTCGTACCTCGACACCCAAGGCTGGACCCCACGTCCAAATCTCGCCATCACAGCCCCCCAGCTGGCTGGCATACCCAAATTTTGAAAGGGGCAACTTTGGCCCGAGGCCATCACCCATGACCTCTCCATGTCCAGATCCCGCAGCCCGGGGACCAATCCCCACCATGGCTGCTCCAAATCAATTTCCCATTGTAATTTTATTTTAAATTTTCTTTTACAAATTTTCATTCCCACTGCCAAACCGCAGCTGCAGGGAACAACCTCTACCACCGGTTGTTCTGCCCCTCCCTGCAGTTGATCCAAATTCCCTACAGGGACCAAATCTCCAGAAGCTCTATCTCCCGATCCTCCAAGATCCAAATCCAGCCCGGAGCCAACACACTCCCCCAACTGGTTGTCCAATTTTGGAGCCTCTGTTTCCAAATAGCAGTGTACAGTGAGCGTCCCCTCGGTCATTCCAACCACCTCCTCGGACCAACTCACCTCTTCACCCAGGCTCCTTTGGGCCTGAACAAGCTCTACCTCCATGGGACTGTCACAGGTCTCCAGCCGCTGGATCAAATCATCCTCATCATCATCATTTCCACAAATCATTCCTGGCCCCGCCAGGCTTTGATCGATATCCCCAATAAATACCTGGTCCGGCTCCATTGCACGGACCCCCAAAAACTCTACCCCCTCTTGCTCCGCACCACCGCCCTGGTGCTGCACAATTCCAAATTCATCCCCCGGTTGGGGTGTTGTGACATCCACACGGTCCCGATAAACAACCAGGCCAGAATGTGGGAAACATTCCCCATTACAACTCTCACATTCCAAATTTCCTTCCCCGCTCACCTGTGGACACTCCACGTTTACCTGCAGGCATTCCCCATCTACCTGTACACATTCCCCATCCACCTGTGGACATTCCCCGTCCACCTCTGCACCTGCAGTCTCCCCATTTACTTCAATTGCCATTCCCTGTGCAATTCCCAATTTTGCCATTCCCGGTGCAATTCCCTGCTCGTGAGCAACATGCACATCTGCATGGGCCGTACTCTCTCCTGTTCCCAATCTAGCTTCCCCCCGTTCCGATTCAATTTTTGCCACCTTTGGCTTCTCCTGTGCCCCCATTTTGTTTGCCAGCCCATCACTTTTAATACTCAATTTCCGCCATTCCCCATTCATTCGTTCATAGTGGGCCTTCAATAGATTGAATATGGTCTGGTAAGTTATAGGAGCCGTCTCTCCGGCGGGGGAAGTTCCAACGCTATCCTCCATTTCCCTTATTTCCGTCTCACTCCCGACGCTGACGGAGGCCTCGCTGCGTACTTCCATTTCGTCGACCTCCGACATCCGCTTTTCGGAAGGTCGTTCCCCGCGCGCGTATTTATTTTAATAATTCCTGAAACAATTTAAATTTGACGAAGACACGATATCGCGCTCCGTTTGCCCGATTGATTATTAAATTTCTCCGCCTCGACTATAAAAATTTTGCGTTCGAACGTCGGGCGCAATGTACGCCCGACCGTGTCGATGTCTCCCCGCGGACAAAAAAATTTGTCCGACCGTGTCGATGTCTCGCCGCGGACAAAAAAATTTGTCCGACGGGTTCAAATCCCACTCCTGACACCACTTGTCGCGTGACTACCCTTGGTGAACACCGTAGGGTAACACGGATGACCGATTGCGAGACTTTACACTCCCGAGGCGAAAACTCAATGGCGGATTCAAGCTCAACACAAAGTTAAACGCGCGGGAGGCCAGACGCAACGAGCTCCACAGCCTTATCTATTAAAATGAAACACCCAGGAAACTGCGTTCAAATATGTACAGAAAATAATATAAGGATTTATTATTGAAAAGTAATAACAGTGAAAAAAACACGCGCCGGTAATACTAATAACTAAATCGGGACGTCCCCACACGACTGATATCAAACACAAAACGAGGGAGATTAATTACGAAGAGAACACGTCACGTCGTTCAAAATGTACGCGGATTCGGGCTTATCTGGTCTTTCGTCGTCTTTGTGGCTGCCGTCCAACACCGCTCCTTTCGGCCCGATCGCACACCTCGCTCCAAGTTCCACGGCCCTCTGCGTCCGCCTCCAAGCGCCACCAGGCCTCGTCGGTCCAACGGCCCACACACACCACGAGCTCCTTTGCTCCAACGGTCCACCGCAGGGCTGCACGAAGCAACCAAAACCAAGTGCCAACTGCCAACTGCAACGAGCTGTGGTCACGAATGTTCAACGAACCGTGTCCTGTGCCAACTCCGACGAACTGTGCAACGAACCGTGTCCTGTGCCAACTGCCACGAACTCTGGTACGGAACTGTAACAACGAACTCTGCGACTCAACCCTCTCAACTCTGGACTCCACTCGAACTCCCGAAATGGCGTCCGACCGTCGCCTATATTGGTGGCCGATGACGTCACATTGGCGCGCTCCTCAGCCAATCATAGCCTCCCAACTCGCCCAGGTCACGCCCTCTGCGGCATGCGACTCCTGACATCTCCCGTCCGTGACCCCGCGGTCCTGGTGTAACACGTGCCAGCGAGGTTGGTAGGCCTTTGAGGTGCGCAGGCGAGGTTTGTAGGCTTTGGAGGTGTAAACGGTGGCGGTGTATTGTGGCGGTGTTCTTGGCCTGGTGGTGCCCATTTATTACGAAGTCAATGTCAGGGAAAGGGAATTATTTAATGTTGCACTAAGGACCTAACTAATGTTTATGTGGTTTGCAGTGCCATAAAGGACAAAGGTTTGATTACTAGGTGATACTCACAGGGGCGTTACCTTTAATCCCTCACTATTTAACACTCGAATCTCCAGGTAGATCCACACTCATACATCTTACCCCGACAACCGCCTGAACATCAATAACTTATTACATGTAGAGTCCCTGTCACGACAGCCGAATACCTACCTATTCAGATCTACCTAGCTCTAGATGTTGCATTACCAAATTCATAACAATATATATATATATATATATATATATATATATATATATATATATATATATATATATATATATATATATATCTATCTATCTATAATTCCAGTAATCTCTGTGTGTATGTATGTATGTATGTCTGTATGTCTGTGACCGCTGTTTCTCGACAACCACGGGTTCGATATACTTGAAACTTGCCAGGTATATTGCTGGGGACCCGAGGATGTGCCTTTTCAAGGTTTCATATTAATCGGACAAGTAGTTACCGAGCTATGTCCAAAAAACGATTCAACCAATCAGAGAGCAGCGAGCTATCACGTGTGCCGAACGTGCCGAACAGACTCTGCCTCGGACGGCACATTTGAGAGCGTATTCATTTATTTCACGTTGGCAAACTATGTTGCCGCTATGTTGGCGTTAAACTATGTTTTAAAACTAATTAGCGATTCTTTCGCTTTCCTGCGCGTTTGTGCACGTTATGGCGATTTCTTTACCAAACTCCGCAAGCCGTTCGCTTTGGACCAAACCATTTCATGTAAATAGAGGGGGGGGGGATTGTCACCGTACTCGCAAGCCGTTCGCTTTGGACCAAACCATTTCATGTAAATAGAGGGGGGGGATTGTCACCGTACTCGCAAGCCGTTCGCTTTGGACCAAACCATTTCATGTAAATAGAGGGGGGGGATATAATTTTAGATATACAGTATATATAGTACGGGCATGCCCTAGTATATATAATTAATGCTTTGAGACATTACGAGTATAATAAAATCTCTCTCCAGCCTAGTTTTGACATTCCAGTGCCCCAAAACATGTTGATATTGCTTAGGTACATGTAATGGTTCTTAGTGTAAAATGGCCTTAGCAACCATTTTTTGTATTTCTTTGTTTTTCTGACATTGTCACTATGTCAGAAATTTTCTGCTTTGAGATATTAGGAGTATATCTAAATCTTTCTCCAGCCTAGTTTTGACATTCCAGTGCCCCAAAACCTGTTGATCTTGCTTATATGCCTTGGTTGCTAGGGTAAAATGGTTTGAGCAACCAATTCTATGTATTTCTTTTAGTTTGTATGAATTTCTCAATTTGCTCAATTTTCAGACTTGGGAACAATTGATTTTGTGTTCAGGTACATCTTTTTAACATTTTAAGGAAGGTTTCATGTAGTCCCCATGTGGAGACTATGAAAAAGTGTTACTTTGAGGCATGGCCCTAAGACATATTAAGACATATTAAGACATATTAAGACATATTAAGACATATTCTAAGACATATTCTAAGACATATTCTAAGACATATTCTAAGACATATTCTAAGACATATTCTAAGACATATTCTAAGACATATTCTAAGACATATTCTAAGACATATTCTAAGACATATTCTAAGACATATTCTAAGACATATTCTAAGACATATTCTAAGACATATTCTAAGACATATTCTAAGACATATTCTAAGACATATTCTAAGACATATTCTAAGACATATTCTAAGACATATTCTAAGACATATTCTAAGACATATTCTAAGACATATTCTAAGACATATTCTAAGACATATTCTAAGACATATTCTAAGACATATTCTAAGACATATTCTAAGACATATTCTAAGACATATTCTAAGACATATTCTAAGACATATTCTAAGACATATTCTAAGACATATTCTAAGACATATTCTAAGACATATTCTAAGACATATTCTAAGACATATTCTAAGACATATTCTAAGACATATTCTAAGACATATTCTAAGACATATTCTAAGACATATTCTAAGACATATTCTAAGACATAGTAAAGACATTTCCAGAAAACAGAATTAAAAAGAACCACAAAGCTTTTCGTTGGGCTTCTTCAAAGAAGAGGAACATGATCTCGTCTCCCAGTCACAGATGATGATAGAGGATTTTTGCAGTGGCCCCACCCCAGACTCTGCAACCTCCAATTGGAGTACTGAACACTGAACAGGCTCCTCCAACCAAAAGCATGGGATGTCTAAAATGTAATTTGGAAACTTTTTTTTTTACCAGCTATCATTCACAAGAGAACTTTTATTTTGTCTCTGATGTACCTGCATACAACAGCAACAACAACAACATGCATTTTAAGGCCATTTTCCCTGCTAGAGTGGGGGTTAGCCTTGCGGTCCCCATGACAATCTTCTCCATTTTGCCCTATTTTCTGCATCTCCCCTTGTTTAACCCCCTTGCCCGCATTTCTTCTTCCACCATCTTTAGCCAAGTCTTTCTCGGTCTTCCCCGTCCTCTGCTTCGTTCTACATTCATTTCCATCACTCTTCTCAACCAGTCACTTTCATCCTTCCTCAACACATGACCAAACCCTCTCAACCTGTTCCTCTTCACAGCATCAATCACAGGCTCTATTCCCATCATCTTTCGCAATTCATCATTTGTCTTCCTCCCTCTCAACGATACTCTGCACATCCACCGAACCATTCGCATTTCCACCCTTTCCAGCCTTCGTTGCTGCTCTACGTTCATTACCCATGTCTCGCTCCCATAAATCATAACACTTCTCACACATGCAGCATACACCTTTCCCTTCAGCTTCAACGACACTCCCCTCCTCATCAGCACGCCACTCAGTTCCCGAAACTTCTTCCATGCACATTTCACTCGAGCAACCGTTGCCGAGTCCTACATCATGCATCATATTTTTTTTTAGCTTCATTCACAGAAAAGGAAAAGCTTCCTCGCAGAGAACCAATGCTCAGTTGCGATAGTAACATACTTAGCCTCTATAAGATAGTCCAAGCAGCATTCATGATAAATTTTAACTTGATATAGCAATACCTTTGCAAAGTGTACCCATTGTTCAAGTTGATCTATTTATGGTACTTCACTGGCATGCTTGATAGTATCATGTACTTAGTGTATGCAGTTCAAGGTTATGGAATTTAGCCAAGGTCACTGATCAAGGACATGGCAAACATGGTAGATGATGAGAGGTTGACAATTCACTCGCACAAGGAGGAGATGAAGGCTCGTATTACTGCAGATGCCACTGACAGACAGAAAATCAGATTGAAGTTAGAAGAATCAATTGACACTCTGGATCCTGTCAGTCACCCAAAGGAGGGCTCTTTCCAAGAGGCCATTGCCCAACAGTCTAGATAATGAGTGGGTGGCTTTCAGGCGCCACTGTAAATATTGACTAAGCATTTCCCATTAGTCAGAGTGATGAAAGAACCTGGCCTCGTGGCTTTAATGTGTTGGGGAAGTGCTGCAAATGACTCTGTCGAAAGAGGTCAAGACAATGGTAGTTATGAAAAAACATATACAAGTTGGCTCAGCAAAGCTCTATGACACAAATGTTATCTATTTACGTATATTATTGGTCTCTAAGCTTCCGGAAAGTAGATGGATATTGAAGATTTTTTAAAATTTATGTTGAAGGCTCCAGTCATAAATGTGTATTTGCTTTCTTCTCTAAAATTACACACACTGATTTTGATGACACTTGTCCACAATCTTCATCACCCGTGATGTGCCAACGTTTGTTCACGGAGTAAAAAAAAAGAAGAAGGGGTATAAGGGGATTTAAGGGGTGGGGGGGGGGGGGGGGGCGGGGTGTTTGCCAAAATAGGTGTTTGCTTTCTTCTCAGAAACTACACACATAATTTTGATGAAACTTGACCACAACCATTATTTGTGATGCACCTAAGTTTGTTCACGGCATTAGAAAAATTGGGGTATAGCAGCAATAGTGTGATATTTGTAAAAATGTAATTTCAGCTATTTGCAGCAATAGTGAGATATTTCTAGAATTTCGCATCAATAGGGTGAGCAGTTTCAGGGATTTTTTTTCCCCTTAAGTATTTTACTTAAATCCAATATGGCTGCCAAACCATATGACAGATGTTTTTACGGCATAGCCCATAGGGCAATGCCATCTAAAGCAACGTTTCTGTCCGTATGCATGTATGTCCCTCACAAGCGTCCACTAATCAGAGTTGAGGATCTTGTCACATGACAGGAGAACAGCATTTAGTAACCATTACAGTTGTATATTTGAATAAAAGGAAATATAACAACCTGTGGAACGTTTTGGGGTCCCAGTGGGTGTCGAAAGGTTTGTAGCATGTTTCAGAAATTCCTCAATAAAATTATGATTTTGAAATGTGATCGACACGGACCTTGCTCCCGAATCTGGAAGTGAACAGATGATGACAAGCCTGGCTACCCCATTGTTAGACTACCAGTCTTGTTTTCCAATGTTATATACCCATGGGTCGTCGAACATATGATTAAAATTTCGTATCGATCCGTTCAGCACTTTGGGAAAAGATTTTTAATTTTTGCATGAAATACAATATGGCTGTCAGACCATTTAACCTATGACTTGATCACTTTCAATATTTATTCCCCAATGCTAGTAGATCATGTGTGTGGAGTTTCTCATTGATATAGTAAGCTGTTCTGGAAAATAAGATTTTTGAAGGTTTGCATTTTGAATCCAATATGGCTGCCAAACCATGTGACCTATGACAGCAATTTTTTTTTCTCGACCAATTTATCCCTAGATCACCCTCGAAAATTTTCATACTGATCAGATTGAGCATTGTACTTGTCAAATTGGGATCTTCATCTTTCCAGTGTAAAATATATATTGTCTTGGGTGTTCACCTGTGACCATCAGAATTATGCAAGATATATACCTGCCTATTAGCCTGAGACAGTGGAACTACCAAATAGCCACCTCGACAAACATCAGCATCATGTGAAAGGTGACTTTGTTGTGCAATGCAGTGTAAATTATTTTGCACAGGTTGCCTCTGACCTTACAATATATCAGGCGACAAACAGGGATTCCAAGGCAAAAGTTGGCATGGTTGGCTTCACAAACAAATAGCTTCACATAATGTCAAAGCTGCCATCACTCGTCAGTGTGAGGATATGGCAGGGAAAGGGAAACAATGAGCAAATGTTCAGATCTTAAACAAAGCAGGTAGTCTAGATGGACATAGGGGTCCACGCGCCCCCCCCCCCCCGGTTTCTTTTATGCCACCTGATTTTTCTTAATCCTCAAAGTGTCTACTTTCAGAATCTGCCAGGTATCAAGCTGAAATAATGTCCAAAAGGCTTAATTTTTAACCCTTTATTGCAACTAACCTATGACTAACCTATGACTTTATTGCAACTAACCTTTCTGCTTGGAAATCAGCCAACATCACCGCTTTGCACAAAAAAGGTGCAAAAACAGATCCTAGCAACTACAGACCAATCAGCCTTCTCCCAATTATCAGCAAAGTCATGGAATCCATCATTGCTTCGGATATGAAATCTTTCCTCTTCTCCAATGGCTTGATCTCTGATCATCAATTTGGTTTCAGACCAGGTCACTCTACTCTGGACATGCTGCTTCTGCTGTCTCAACAATGGATGGAGGTCCTCAATGCCAAACAGGAAATTAGAGCTGTCTCCCTCGACATATCACGTGCCTTCGACACGGTCTGGCACCCCGCTCTGCTCACCAAACTCTCCTCCTTTGGTATCCATGGAAATCTCCACGCATGGCTGGCGGACTTCCTCTCTAGTCGTCGTCAACGTGTGGCCCTGAATGGGTTTCTCTCATCTCCTCTTCCTGTTCAGGCTGGAGTTCCCCAAGGCAGTGTTCTGGGCCCCGTGCTTTTTCTGGTCTTCATCAATGATCTCTCTGACTCTCTCGAAAATCCTCTCTATCTCTTTGCTGATGACTCCACTCTCTGCCGCTCCATTCCTCTTCCCTCAGATCGGCAGTCTGCTGCCTCCTCACTCTCTGAAGACCTGGACAAAATCACAGACTGGTCAAACAAGTGGAACATGTCTTTCAATCCTGACAAATCTCACACTCTTACTATGTCTCTCCGAAAAGATCGACTGGACAACCCTCCCATCTACTTTCTCAACAATCCTCTCCAAGAAGTTCTGTCGCTCAAGATTTTGGGTCTCACTATCTGCCATGATCTTTCTTGGGAAAACCACATTTCCAAGCTGGCCTCCAAAGCCAGTCGCCGACTGGGCATCCTCCGTCGTGCGAAGTCCTTCCTCGGCACACCTGAGCTCCTCACCACATACAAGGCTTTCATCCGCAGCTCAATGGAATACTGTTCTCCCCTATGGGCCGGTGCTCCTGCCTCACACCTAGCTCGGCTTCACGCTGTTGAAACCAAAGCTTTCAGAATTATTGGAATCTCCCGCGATGAAGCTATCTCTGAGGGCCTTTCACTCACTCACCGCAGGCAGGTAGGTGGTCTTTCTGTCTTCTACCGACTCCTCTCCGGCCTTGCACCCCCAGCTCTCTCTGTGCTCTGTCCCCCAAATATTCCTACAGGTCGCACAAGATCTGCCAGCAACCCTCTGATGGTTAAACTGCCGAAATCTCGGCTCTCTGCTCACCTTCACTCTTTCATTCCTCTTTTCTCCCGCCTCTGGAACAAACTCCCTCACTCCCTTCAATCCCACTCCTCCCTCCAGGTCTTTAAAACAGCTGTTCACCACCATCTCTTATCTTCCCCCATCCAAAACCTTGATCTTTTCTACCCCTGCTAATTCACCCCAGATCCACCTTGTTTGAAATTCCAACTTCTTTCCTGGAAGTCCTGGCAGTGTCCATATGTTTTATACCTCTCCCACTGCCCCCTTCCCATGCCCCCCCCCCCCAAAGCCCTCGCCCTCTCTCAGATCTCTCGATGTCTCCATGTCTCTCGGTCCCTGCTCTCAAATGTTGTGTTTGTGTCCTTCCCCCTCTCTCCCCATCTTGTCTACCGCTCCCGATGTTATATGTTTTATGTGTCGGTTTGTCTTTCTGTGTGATTAATGTTCGCTCTTTCACGAGCCTCGATCTTGTATACAAAAAAAAAAAAAAAAAAAAACTAACCCGAAACCGAAAAGAAATAATTGATGTAGAAAGAGGCATAACTTTTGAAGTAAACAACATACAGAGACAAATTAATACACTTTTCCATACAATTCTGACCCCAGGAATTCAATGGGATGGTTATTTTAGACATTCGACAACATTTTGACTCTATTTCTGGACAAAAACAGCAAAAAAATGCCAAAAATGTGTGTATAACCAACTATCTTTTCATTTTTTCAAGCGCATAGGGTGAATTTTTGTTCACCACCAGTTTTTTCTTAATCATTTAAGTGTCTATTTGAAGATTATATTGGGTACCAAGCTGAAATAATGTCCAAAGGCTTCATTTTTAACCCTTTATTGCACCAAACTCAAACCTGAAAAATCATAGTATTATATAAAGTTGCATAACTTTTGATGTAAACAACTTGCAGAGACAAATGAACACATTTTCCATACAATTCTGACCCAAGGAATTCTTTATTACTAATTATGTATTGACATTCGACAACATTTTGACTCTTTATTGTAAAAAACAGCAAAAATACAGCCATGAATGTTAATAAGACAACTATAGACCTATGTTTTCATGTCACTACCAACTAGCTGACCTAAACTACTCATTGTCCTCATCATCACTGAAGAAATCTTCTAATTCGATTTCTTCCAACTCCAGCTCTTCATCCTCATGCTCGTACTCTCCATCCTCTTCACCCACATACAAGTTATTGTTGGCGTAATCAGCCACCTTGTCAAGAGCTGCCTGCTCTTCTGGCTCTGCTCTCTGAGCCAGTACCTCAACAAGAGAAGGAGGGAGGATGGGTCCAATTGTCCAAATGGGTTCCAACACCTCCTCTTCTCCTGTCTTCTCCCAGCCCATGCCTGGATCACATGGTTTTGGGCTCTCGATTATTGCCTCGTCTGGTCTCTTATAGAAGGCTACTCTGTAGTTGGCTCGCTGCACATGTGGAATGAGACAGACCTTGGGGGGAGGCAGGCGTTCCAGGTCCACTTTTGACTTTGGAAGGACTTTGTCAGCACCGACCATTATTTTAAGCATCTTCACTCGTACTGCGTCAACTGATGTCATCCGTGCTTGGCCATACATGATGCACGTGAAGCTCTCCATCTCCTGTTGTAGCTCATCTGTGACCAGCCAGTCTGCACCAAGCTGCCTGAAAGCATTGTGGAGTTTGGGATTCTTCTGCAGCTTCTTCAGGGGATTCACCTTGCCTTTGCCTTTAAAAGCGCTGGTACAGTCCTCCCCAGTAAATACATAGAATCCCAGCAGGGTGCTACAGTAGTCAGGGCCCAGTGATTCAGACAGTTCCGTCACATTTATGAGTGTGCGATGTTTGCCAGAGCCGTGGTCAAGGTAGATGGAGAGGTTGATCCTGCTGGTATGGTAGAGGAGGATCATCAGAATGTCTGTGTCAGGTGTCCTCACCACACAGGACTTGTACCCCCATTTGACAGCCTGGTGGAGGTACAGGACAATACGGCTGTCTGTCTCCTCCTGGTTGGACCGCAGTTCGTAGATCTCAGAAGTCTGCACCTGTAACAAATAAAGAAACTAAATACTACTACACAGTGTAACAAATAATACATATGACAAAAACTGCATGACTTAAAATGTTTAAGAGCCCAAATATGGTCTGCAATTGTACATGTGTGAAGTCGAGAATATTCACATTTCAAGAGCCATTTGGTTTATCTAGTATTGTAGAGTCTAAAGATGTATTTCAAAGCATTGTGTATAGGGTGACTGCTTAAGTCACGCATCTTCTGTCAACTTACTTTTCCATTTGTTGATGTTAAGTCATAGGATCTCCCGTCAATACACACCACTGCTTTCATGCTCTTCTCAATCCGGGATGCTGCCACATTGCTCCCCCAGACCTTGATAAGCAGGTCACATAGCTGCTTCCTGTTTAGCTCATTGCCAAGGAATGACTTAAAGTCATAGGGCCTGCGGGTGTTTGGACCATCAATTATGTACTTCTCAGTAGAGCCGCGCCTGAGCCTCTCCTGGGCTTTGATGGAATCTGGCTGGTAGCAATCTGTGGAGAACACAAAATGGTGCTTGGCAACCATTTGGTCCAGGAGCTGCATGCAAATCTCTCCACAGGTTGGTGGGAGGTTGGACATCATGTGGAAGAGGGCATTTCCATCCTGTATTAAGAGGGCATCCTTGGGGTAAGGTACCTCTTCGTCCCTGTCCTGCAGCAGATGGTGAAGGATGGTGGCCTTGTTTGTTTTGGCAAAATAGCCATCCGGAGAGCCAAGGGCATGAGGAACAGGTGAGAGGGGATACCGCATGAGTTCCTCAAGGTTTATGGGCATCTCCATAATCTGCGATTTAACAAGCAGCTGAAAGGCGAGGTTGCTCTGCTCCTTGTATACAAAGAGCTGCAATGGAAAATAAAGAAATGAGGAAGGCATAAATACAACAGTTTAATTTTCTTTCTGAAGAATGTTTTTTTGTGTAATGAAATATGCAATTAGTATAAGTTGAATCAATATCCACCTTCCCCTATGCGGATGTAAGTTTGACCCTCTTGCTGCAGTGATCCATCGTCTTGAGCTTAAGTTTCTTGAGGCGATCAAAGAACTCCTTCCTCTTGGAAACAAAGCGCTCTTGGATGAACTGCTCCTTGGCAGCCCTGCCTGCAGCCTCGGCCCGCAGCACGTCAGCCTCAACATCTGGATCGATGGGAGCTCCAGATGCTAGGGAGTACAGTCGGTTTTTGTCTGGGATTCTCCAGGGGTTTGTGAAGCCCTTGATGGCAGAGATGACGCTCTGCACGGCCTCTTCAGACTTTTTGATTTGGGCAGGCTCCAGCTCACGGTGCTTGCCTGCCTTCGGCATCTCAGGGTCGTCAATCATGCCGCACATCTCAAGAGTAAGCTCATAGAGCTGAGCGCGGGCAGAGGTTGTGCGGCACCACTTCTGGTATGCGCCACAGTTGTTGAAGAGACCGAGTAGACCACCTGCAATGTAGAGAGGAGAGGGAGAAGTTTGAATTTTATCATCACAACCAACATGAACCTGTAATTAAATATAGGTGATATATATATATATAATATAGTTATTGTCTTCACACACTGACATACCTGAAGACTTAGCAAACCTCATGAATGTCTCCTCCATGGTCTTGTCCACTGCTGCGAGAGCCCCTGGGATCAGTGATCTTGCAACAGCTATGGCTCCAAGCTTGATGTAATCAAGAGCAACAGGATGGGAGAGGTCTATGTTTGTGAGAAAGGCCTCAAACCAGGTCAGGTACCTGTAGGAAATGAATAATAATTAAAGTTAATACTACAAGTAAGCTCCACTTACACATTTTTATATATCGAGTATTTAAGGGAATGAGTGTATAGATTACCTGGCGTAGTTGTGGCCATCATACGCAAAGAAGAGATCTGCCATGGCACCGTTGCAGTGATGGAAGAGCTCGAAATCGTTGGTTTTCACAGCAAAATCCATCATGAAGACCAGCTTTGCATGATCCATCACAGAGAGCCAGAACATGCCCGTTTTGCCCAGGTGGCCCCTGCGTACCTTGTCTTGGTATCGGAGGAACTGATCAATCAGCTTGAGCAGTGCGGGATCCTTCAGAGTGGAGTCAAGGCTCTCAGAAGTGCAGCAGTGGATGAGGTTGATGAGGGTCTCGTATGGGATGTCTGGTTTCTCCTCCTCCAGGAAAACATTGAACAGCAACCGCTCAAGTGCCTCTGTGACCACCTTCAGACTGAAGAGAGCCTTGGCATATGACTTCCCGCTCAGGATGCTTTTCAGGCAACCACTGGTTGCGAGGCCAGCTTCTATGAGGATCTCAGCGTAGCCAGCTCCAAGACACTTGCGCCCAGTGAGCCTGCCCATGTAATTCATGGCCGTGTGAAACTTGCCAATGAGGATCACATGCTTACTGAATTCCTCCCCATACTTCCATACTATAGGACAGGCTTTCATGACCACTCCCAGGTCAAACGTGTTGATAGTGTATGGCTGTCCAACCTCCTCCGTTGCTGCCTCGGACCTCTTGAGTAGCTCATACACCACTGCGTTGTCTGTAATGGGCTGGTTGATGGGGGTGTAAAAGTCAATTGTAGATTTCCTAGGAGGCACTTTCCCTGTGCTTGAAATAAAACCACCAAATCCAGGAACCTGCTGCTTGCCCTGGCTGCTTAACCATCTGCAGAGGAGATGGGCGTTGTACTGCAACATTGAGGCATCATATGACTCTTGGTTTTCAGCAGGAGGGGTAAAGTTGGCCTGCATGGGGAATTTGGGGCCAACTCTTTTGAATGCCAGCTCTGGCAGCGTCTCGGGAGGCGTGATCTTAAGGCTTCTCATCTTGGATGACCTGTCATAGAGAGGAAGGGTCCTGTTCTTGGTGCTCACATGGCTCTCTTTCACCTCTTGAATCATGATTCCCCCGGTGCTGTTTACAACATTTGAGCCATGAACGTTGGTGGTGATTCTGTTCAGGTTGTCCCACTCGCTGTGAAAAACAGTGTTTCCCTCACCGGTGATGATTTGAGGGGTCAGGTGGGTGGAAATCTCATCAAAAGCCTTGGCCATTGCTGTCTCAAGTTCCATACTGAAGTCATATGTCTCTGAGTGTCCTAGTCATGAAAGGATGGTTGTGAGCTGCAAAGATAGAAAATTGCTTTATATCAATATCAAATACCTGTATCAAACACAGTAAAGCAATGACAATGTAGGACCTCATAAGCAGTAAATTAGCTGATTACTCACCTGTTTGCTTCGATAGAGGTGACGAAGTGTGGCACATAGGAGGATGTGCTTTGGAAGTTTCCACTTGCTGTTAGTTGCTGCTCGACACACATCTTGTGTAATCGAATAGACCAGCCTCTGTGTCCTTTCACACTTTTCTCCATCAAGTATCCCGGTCACCACTGAGCTCAGAAATTGTACAAGATGCTCTGGAAGCAGCTCATCCATCTTCGCAGCATCCAGCTCCTGTGCTGTTGGGGGCCATGGTAGCTCCTTTGACTCTTTGAATGCCTTTATAATGTGAGAATGGAGGGTGAGTGCTGCTTCTTGTAGTTGGTCAGCTGTACCAAGTTTGTACGCACATCCAACTGCTTCATCTACAGTAATGCTAGAGCTGTATATGAGGCTCAACTCAATACAACCACGGTGGGGCACCTTGGAGAATGTGAGTTCACGAGATATGTCTTTGTCTCCTTGTAACCGTCTTGCCAATTTCTCACTGCGGTATTCAGGATTAGGAAAACCTTCACTTTCCAGTGTCTTCATGTACAAGTTGCGCAGGGATCTTAGCAGGACGACTTCTTTGCGTTCAATCACATTCCTAAGAATGTAATCCTTTACTACACAATAGGACTTGTCATGTGCTGCTATATTTCGGGCCTGCAGGCTGTCAATGTTGTCTGCTGCCTTTTCTGCCCTCTTCCTTCCACGCTCATGGTTTTGGTACTCACTATTGAAGTTGTTTCTGCAATATGGATGATACTTAGCTTCCATTGCAAAGAGGTCCTTGCCCTGCACCTTGCGATAAAGAGCCTCTTTCTTCAATTCCTGTGCCCTAGGTTCGATAACTTTCCAGGCTGGTTCCTTGTGTTTCCAACTCTGAAACGTTGTAAGCACTTCAGTCTTGCCCTTGAACTTGGTTAGTGCTTTGTCACAGAAAATACACTGATTTGGAAACAAGAAGGAACACCGAGCTTCTTCAGATTGACTTGACAGAGATTTGAGATGGCGCATGGAGTCCTTTATCGATGATGATGATTCACCAGATAAAGAAGCCGTTGACACTTGTAAACGATCTAATTTCCCTGAGAAGCTTTTGTAGCAGTTTTGATGATAGCCAGTTTTATCCAAAGGCAAGCCCTCTAATGTCAATGGTATTTGGTCACAAATATTCTTCATGCGGTATGGTGAAGTGGCTGCTTCACAGAGTCTCATATCACGAATTCTTTGTAGATATAATAGCTTCTCGCTTTGCCCCCCATTGCATGCGTTGAACGCAGTAAAATTACCATAGACAGAAAGACTTGATACATGTAAAATACATGTTTGGGATCGAATTCTCTTTGGAGGCACTTCAGCTGTGATACAATGTTTCCTTTTCCCCATGGTCGGTTTGTATGAAGTCATCAGCCTAAAAATAAAGTAAAACATTAGCTAGCTACCAACTTATCTAGCTAGCTCCCAACACTAGCTAGTCAAGAATACAGTCAGATTTGATTTCTGTAGGCCTATGATAATAATAATAACTGTTGAAAAATTACTTGTAGGCTTGTACATGACTATAAGGTATATCTTAATAATAGTTTCAAATACTTACTAAGAAAATCCTTGAGATTGTTCCAAAAGAGAGAGCAGTGGGAGAGGGAGACTGCCATCTGCAGGTACCAACCAACGGCAACCAACTGCCAACCAACTGCCAACAGCATAATATAACTGCTACATATAACTGTTAAAAATAAACCCCATGGGACATTATTTCAGCTTGGTACCCAATATAATCTTCAAATAGACACTTTTATGATTAAGAAAAAACTGGTGGTGAACAAAAATTCACCCTATGCGCTTGAAAAAATGAAAAGATAGTTGGTTATACACACATTTTTGGCATTTTTTTGCTGTTTTTGTCCAGAAATAGAGTCAAAATGTTGTCAAATGTCTAAAATAACCATCCCATTGAATTCCTGGGGTCAGAATTGTATGGAAAAGTGTATTAATTTGTCTCTGTATGTTGTTTACTTCAAAAGTTATGCCTCTTTCTACATCAATTATTTTTTTTCGGTTTCGAGTTAGTTGCAATAAAGGGTTAAAAATTAAGCCTTTTGGACATTATTTCAGCTTGATACCTGGCAGATTCTGAAAGTAGACACTTTGAGGATTAAGAAAAATCAGGTGGCATAAAAAAAACCGGGGGGGGGGGGGGGTGCGTGGACCCCTATGTCCATCTAGACTAAGGAAGAAATGTTGTAAACATGTGTCCACAATGTAAATAAATTGTTTGCAGCATGGTGAATCCATTTAATTATGAGCAAGAGGAGCTTGTTCAAATTTCTTCAGGTGTTGTCGCTTCATGTGAGGTTGTGTTCGATTTGGAAATGGCTAGAACCATTGGTGAAAATGCTTTGTCAGTTTTGTTAGTGATAGGCTGCAAAAAGGAGTTGACCTTTTTCCAAGATGAAGTTAAAGTGGAAGACGTTTATCAACTTGTGCAAAACTGTAAAACCTTCAGTTTGGAGGGGGAGAGATTGCCCTCAGGATGGACAGAAATCTACTGGGTAGGTTAGTTGTCATTGGAAATGTTGAAAAGATTAATCTTCAAGTAATGATGACATTGCTTTGGCCGATTGCCTCTGCAATTGATTTCAACCAGACTAACACATTGCCTGTACGGTGATTGCTTCATCCCCCTACAGTGATAGTGTGATTGCGTTAGCCATCCAACAGTGACAGGGTACCCTTTCTCATTCCCTACAGTTACAGGGCACAATTTATAAGATCATATCACTATTCAGTAGTGGGATGTTCTTGTAGTTCTCCTGGCCCATGTGGCGATGTGCCTTTGGACATCTGATCTAGCACTGGAGGGGAGTGGGAGAGGTTGGTGGGAGGGAGGAAGCCGCTACTCTCAAATTACTCAAATTACTCAAATTGGGCATGACTTAGTACAGGGAAAGAGCGATGAAAGGGACATTTTTCTATCTCGGACGGACAGACGCACACACACTTGCATGGCCCGATTGGAGTACAGACAAGGCTGCCTTATTGAGACGAACAAAGCCAATCTCCATGCTACAGAATCACTTTGAAAGTCACATCACAGAAATACCAAAGAAGTGTCTGCATCATCTAGATTATAGATGGCTTGGCCACGATCCAGCAGCTTGATCCAATAAAGCTTCAATAAGTTGAAACTTTTGTCAAACCAGCTGACTTAATCTTTCATCGTCTATGGGAAGTGCCATGTCTGCTTCAGCAATTCATTTTGTCACAGACATACCCAGATGTACCAATCAAAAATGCAGAGCAAGCAAAAAGAGCAGCAAGTGGTTCACAACGCACGAGTGTACAGCCAAAGCTATTCCTCGACAGTGGAAGAAGTTTCTGGCATGTCGTGCCAATAAGGAAGAACAAGGTGGGTATTTGTTTGTTATGCGTGAAAGTATTTCTTGCCCAAGAGTTAAAGTTCCATGCATTTATCTGCAGTGACATACCAGATAGTAATGTGAATGTGGAAGATGTCACAGATTTTGAGTGCATCTATGAGGACTGAGGGATCAAATATATACTCATGTATTTGTATTCAGCCTATGCAGTAATAGGCAGTTCATGTGTTGTTGTCAAGAGTCCGAGCACACATGTTTTCATTATAGGGGTTGCAATATGGAAACCATCCATGACAGTATCAAATGATTAAAGTCATTATTGTCCTAATTCGACTTCACTGTTTAACAGGTTCCAATAGCATCAGCGCTTTCTATGGAAAAGGGGGAAAGGAGGTTCTCTGAAGAACCTCTGTTTCTGAAGAACCAGTAATCATTGGATTTCACGGCTTTTCTGTATGCGATTCAGTCAGTGCCCTGTATGGTATGGGGAAGGTGAAGTCTGCAAATATCTTGATATCAAGTAAAGTGCACTGTGCTACATTTCAGAAGTTGGGAACATCTTTTGAGGTTTCTTAAATTCTGTATACAGGACTGGAGATGTTCACTTGTGAACTCTATGGCCAGAATGGCTGTGTAGAACCTCTGTTTTAATATTCTGAAGAACCTCTGTTTTAAGAAGCTTCCCAGGGATAAGGTTGCGCACATGATTAGGTCGGTTTCCGAAGATTTTATTTTGTTTGTATACATAGTCTAGGCTCGTGGAAGAGCTAGTACTAGTACACTGAACGGATTAGGACATAACAGGACAAAAGGAACAGCAGAGAAAGGGGGAAAATACTAACAACAGTGTTGAAGGCCAAGATAGAGGCAGTCTTGGAAAAACAAAGGGGGTGTGGAGGAATGGAGGACAGGAGGATGCATGGGGTGGACAAGATGGGTACAGAAGGAAACTGTCAGGAAGGAAAAGTGGAAATTCAGGAGGAGGGATTGCGGTTGAGGTTAACAAGGGTAGAAAATATCATGGTTTTCAATGGGGGATGATATCTGAGATGGTGGTGAACAGCTGTCTTGAAGACCTGGAGGGAAGAATGAGATTGAAGAGGATGTGCAAGTTTGTTCCGCAGGTTGGGGGGGGGGGGAGGGGGGGGGAAGGAACGAATGAATGAAGGGAGGTGAGCCATAATCCTAGATTTAGGTAGTATCACCAGAAGTGGGTTTATGGTGGACCGTACATGTCTTTTCTGTGCTTGTTCATCATAGACTTACCACTGCGGTCGTTTTTGTGTTACGTATTAGTAAGAGTAGGCTATAAATGGGTCATTTTTTGTTTTGCTTAGGTGACAGTTTTTTTGTATTCCATTTGACCTATCTCAACATGAAATGACAAAATTTTCGGCCTGGGGTCCAAGAAAACAGTGTGCAGGGCAAAAATCCAAAATGGCCACCGTTTTCTCTGAAAAATCACATTTTTAGCCATAACTTTGTCATTTCTGGGTCTTTTTACTTGGTTGTGGTGTCTAACCCTATGTTTATGGGGTCAGGCAATCTATTTATGCAATTAGAAGTAGTGTCAAACCTTCAGATGTTGAGTTAAGACATATTTTTGCTGTATGTTTTGAGTTGACATATTTTTGATGTTTTCGATGTTGAGTAATCATATTTTTATTAAGACATAAGTTATATTGTCTATTTTTATTTCACATTGTCTATTTTTGACACTACAATTTTTGCCCTGTACGCTTTTTTCTTGGACCCCAGGCCGAAAATTTTGTCATTTCATGTTGAGATAGGTCAAATGGAATACAAAAAAACTGTCACCTAAGAAGAATAACAATAAAAGTATTTTTGACCCCCATATAGCCCACTCTTAGTATTAGCACCAGCCTCATTGGCGTCACAATTTCCTCGAATGGAAGGAAGTCACACTCTTATTATGTTGCTCAATTATGCAATTTCAAAATTCTACATAACACTCTGTTCCTGTTGCACAGCTTCAGCTGTTTTTGGGATGTTCATGCTGCCTGACATCAGCTTTGTCCTGGTAATTATTGAGCAAATGTTTAATTGAAATCATTCGTGGTTCGCATGCAGCCGATGGCTGCTTGGCTGCATCATTTTCTGGTGCTGCTCGTGCAATGCCCCCATTACAAGTCAACTACTACTCATTTTGCCGACCTCAGAAGGTGTTGTCAACCCACCTGGTGTTAATTCAATGGCATCCCCAAGATCTCAAGGACCCACCTTAGGTGTTAAGCCAACACCAGATAATTGAAATAATGAATTGTCGGCGTTAATAAAGATTGTCCTTTTATTAGTCCCCTACCGGTGTACACCGGACGGGACTATCGGTTTGCACGCCGTCCGTCCGTCTGTCCGTCTGTCCGTCTGTCCGTCTCCGTCCGTCAGTCAGTTAGTCAGTCTGTCCGTCCGTCAGTCCGTCACGCAAAGAACAGTTTTCCGGAATTTTTTTCTAAACGCTTAATGCTAATGATTTCAAACTTGGCACATGGTTTCCTCATGATAAGTTACAGATCGAGTTCGAACTTCACGACGTTTCGATCATTTTTGTCCCCCGTCGCACCGCGGAGCGAAAGGGGAACTATGGTTTTCCCGTCCGTCCGTCCTTCCGTCCGGGCGTGCGTGCATGCGTGCGTGCATGCGTGCGTGCGTGCGTGTGTAAGCGAAGGACCGCATTCGAATTTGGTGTGTGGGTGCAACCCACGTCAAAATCCAAGTTGGCCACCGCCATGTGCGTCTGATGCCATGTATGTCTGAACCTTGTGAGCGGAATATCTTGGAAAAACAAGCATTCTGAGTATTGCGCTGAAATACATGTCCCCTACCAAAGGTCAAAGTGCCATAACTTTGTCAAAAATGATTGAATATGCAAATTTATGCACGGTTGATGCTGGTTTTCAAACTTGATCTGAGGTATGCTGAGACACATGTGTCATGCCTCGCCTCGTTGCTCCGTGGAGCAGCCTGCACGTGTTGCACTGTGTGAATTATATAAATTATTACCAACTCGCGGTCTGAGGTACTAGCGATTCAAGAGATATCCATTAAAAAAAAAACATTTCGTTTAATTAACGATATCTGCCAAACCACGTGCCCTATCGCAAATTCCAAAAGGAAATTTTAGTAGAGTGACATGCTGAACAGATTTGTGAAGTTTCCCCTCGATTGGATCAAAAATGAGGGAGGGGCTCGGTTTTAATGGTTCATGCTTAAAAACGTCATAACTCTGAAACCATCAGTAATCTATATATATAAAACACTGTGTGTGTGTGTGTGTGTGTGTGTGTGTGTGTG
The DNA here is from genome assembly GCF_964187855.1 of Myxine glutinosa. NCBI lineage: Eukaryota > Metazoa > Chordata > Myxini > Myxiniformes > Myxinidae > Myxine > Myxine glutinosa. The sequence continues at coordinate 1,944 of NW_027616909.1, read as the reverse complement.
TGTGTGTGTGTGTGTGTGTGTGTGTGTGTGTGTGTGTGTGTGTGTGTGTGTGTGTGTGTGTGTGTGTGTGTGTGTGTGTGTGTGTGTGTGTGTGTGTGTGTGTGTGTGTGTGTGTGTGTGTGTGTGTGTGTGAGATGTTACCGATAGACTCCTAAACGGAGAGGCTCACGTGCTTGATATTTGGCATAGACATGGCCATTGAGCCTGGTAAGAACATGGCCGACCTAAAAAAAATTATTTCATAATATTTTTTTACCATATTTTAAATCTCAGCGCATTTCAGCGAGCAATATTATACACAGAATCTGAGCCGGTGGCAGAGCAGCGCGCTGATTCGCTCAGAGCGATCACGTGATGTTCCAACCTTGCCGCCATAAAGTCACAGTTACGCGTTCACACGTAATTCAGAGCGAAAAGCGATTGCGTTTTTTCACATTTCAGCGAGGAACATTGCCATTCACACCACATACGTTTTTTTTTTCTTTCATCTTTAGATCCATATTTTTTGCCATAACGTAGCGCATTATGGCTCGCTCGAGCTCGAGTTAGCCAATCACCTGGGAGCATGAGGCCACGTTGGCCACGCCCACGACACGATGCAGAGTTGCAATCTTGACGAAGACTGACTGTGATAAAGGCAATGGCACCGAAGAAAAGAAATTTGTCGCGTTCAACCTCCCGAGCAAGGAAAATCGCTGATCGGAGGAGACTCCATGAAACCGATGAAGATACTTTTCACCATCGAGAAGCCAATCAAGAATGTGTCTCGAGATTCAGACAGCAAGAGACAGAAGATGAGAGAACGGCACGTCTAAACGCCAATCAACAACGTCTGGCGAGGGCCAGACAGCGAGAGACAGAAGATGACACAAACTGTATTTCAAACTGTATTTCAAACAAACTGTATTTCCCATCTACACGGCCATGTATTCCTATTAACGTTATGTAAAGTACATAAATTGTGTGGATTACATCATTTGTGGATGTGATCAATTGCCAGTAACCATCTATATCCCTCCCCTCCCCTTCCCTCCTCCCACTCCCTCGCCCTCCCCCACCACCTACCCCCTCCCCCTCCCCCTCCCTTTTCCACCCTACCCCCTCCCTTTCCCCCCTACCCCTTCCCCTTCCCCCTTCCCCCTCCACTTCCCTTTCCCCCCTACCCTTCCCCCTCCCACTCCCCCTCCCCTCCCTCCCCTCCCCCCTCTTCTCCCCCCTCCCCCCTCTTCTTCCCTCCCCCTCCCCCCTCTCCTCCCCCCCGTTCCCCTACCCCTTCCCCCCTCCCCCTCCCTTTCCCCCCTACCCTTTCCCTTTCCCCCCTACCCTCCCCCTCCCTCTCCCCCTCCCTCCTCCCCCCTCCCCTTCCCCTCCCACCTCCCCCCTCTTCTCCCCTCCCCTCCCCCTCTTCTCCCCCTCCCCCCATTCCGTTCCCCTCCCCTTCTCCCCCTCCCTCCCACCCCTCTCTTTCCCCACTCCCCTTCCCCCTCCCCCTCCCTTCCCCCTCCCCCACCCCCTCCCCCCTCCCTTCCCCCTCCCCTTCCTCCTTTCCCCCCTCCCCTCCCCCTCCATTTCCCCCCTCCCCCTTCCCCTTCCCCCCTTCCTCTCTCCCTCCCATTCCCCTCCCCTCCCACCTCCCCTTCCCCCTCCCCCCTCTACTCCCTTCCCCCTCCCCCTCTTCTCCCCTTCCCCCTCCCCCTCCCTTTCCCCCTACCCCTCCCCCACACCCCTTCCCCCTCCCTTCCCCCTCCACCCTTCCCCCTACCCTTCTCCCTCCCCTCCCCCCTCCCCTCCCACCCCCCCCCCCTCACCTCCCCTCCCCCCTCTTCTCCCCTCCCCCCTCTTCTCCCCTCCCCCCTCTCCTCCCCTCCCCCCCATTCCCCTCCCCTCCCCTTCCCCGTCCCCCTCCCTCCCCCGCCCAGCAATGCCGGGTACTTCTGCTAGTAG